>NW_018407346.1:708138-708236 GCF_002113885.1 Mizuhopecten yessoensis
TTTCACATGCTATTACTATGTCTACATTGTAGAATGTTGGGTACCTCTATACATAGTAACTTCACATGCTATTACGATGTCTACATTGAAGTATGTTG
>NW_018407346.1:710682-710746 GCF_002113885.1 Mizuhopecten yessoensis
TGTAGTATGTTGTGTACCACTATACCTGTATACATTGTACATGTAGTATGTTGTCTACCTCTAT
>NW_018407346.1:711185-741230 GCF_002113885.1 Mizuhopecten yessoensis
CATTGTAGTATGTTGTGTACCTATTTTCAATGTCGTGATAAAATTCCCCTCATAATGGAGGGCGAAAAGGACAAAAATTAAACTGCGGCGAAATTTCCGGATATACAGTTACTAGTTTTAAAGCAAAGTATAGCGAAGTGGTAACAGTAAATCCACTAAAATACCCTACTAATTTGCATAATCAACATATCGACGTTTATATTGCACAATCACCCTAATTTGATCCTATAGATAGTTAACACTTACATTGTATGTCGACTTGCACAGCTAGAACCCGTGTGCTCTATTATTTATGGAGCACACCTGTACTATTTCAAGTTTCTTATTTCTTCGTTAATATATTTGCACTAGTTTAATCGACTTTGAGTTTGAAAAGTGGTGTTGGTTACACTTCAGTATTGTTGACACACGTATTCTTGAGTTTTGAGATGTAAACGCATTTTTGAACAATACAAATCATGCAACAACATTCATCAACATTATGCAAAATTATAAATAGTTAACGATGATATCTTGACATATTTTTTAAAATGTCGAGCTTACAAAATTTGTTTGCGGACAGTTTTGATCAACGGTATCGTGAAATCTGAGGGGAGGTCGGGGCGACCTTCATGGTATGTATATTTTGTAAGACTTAAACCCCATAACAGAGACGGTCTGGTAGAATCGAATTAACATCATCATGCTGTATTAACTTCTTGTTAAATGAGGGAATATCTTCCATAATATCCCCTCCAGACAGATAGGATTATAGAAAATCATTTCATGGGTAGTCAGCTATGCCAACCATGTTTCTATAGCATGTTTACGTAAATATTCCAAATACTTTCATTTAAAAATTCCTCTTCACCATCAGACGATTATTTAGCATAGGGCAAATGAAATGTGGGATGTCACGTTTAAAAAGATCAACAAGGGATTATGGTCAGGCCCTGCTTCCCTAATTCGAAAACTACGGCCCCATACTGCACACGTCGTGTTATACGACTGTCAATAAGCTATTACATTCAGGTTTGCTTAATAATGAGGTCAGGAAAAACAGTTTTAGATTGTGGCTTTGGAAATGTTTAAAAAACATGCATTTAATCATTAGTAAGTTTTCAAATAAACATGTATTGATAACAAATGTCATTCTATCTCCTTTCCTGTTACTATCATCTACCAAATACTGTAACTTGGTTATGATGTTTAAGTCATACTTTTATCATTTGCGTACAGTTCCTAGTTTTTTATTAGCCAAAAGCCCTTAGGCTTATAATACTTAATTAGCACATTACTGAAACACCACAATACATAATACACCCTGGTCTTGCCTCCTTATGAAGTCATGACCCAGTTAAACCGCTGCCTTCGAGCCTCATAAAACCATCACTCTGTATTAGATATGTGCGTCCCGGCCCCGTGATAAAGGGAAAGTTCAGACAACAGTCTAAGTGTGAATGTTATTCAATTTAGTTTTCTTTAATATAAGTGTGGCTCAAAATGAATACTGTACAATCAGATTTTTTCGTGTTGCCCAAATTTTAGTGTTTTCCCTATAAAACTCCAATTTCGTGCGTATATCAATTCGTGGTGCCCAAATATATCAAACCTGTGATATCTCGTGGACCTATGAATTCGTGAGTGAAGATTACCTAAGAAATCTACAATTATTAAAATCGCAACGAAAATGAGTGATTTCACAACATGCATGTAAAATATGGTAAACGTTTAATTTGTTAATTTCAGAGTGATTTTATAGGACAATGATATACCGGGGTGTATAAAGTTTAGCTGTATTATAAGTTTAACTGATTTAGATATATGTCCCGGCCGCAAATGTATGTCCACCACTAAAATCAGACAATAACGCAGATTTCACGGGTCAGTGAATGACAACAACTCACTTCCATACGTTCCAAGGAAGTCAACGGATTTACCTTACTCGCGGGTTTGGCTTGGTTTAGTTTTATTTTGTTTAATCTCTTATCAACAGTTCAGATCATTTAAGGACGTGTCCCATATGTGTATTGTATGCGTGCATGTATGTGCCAGTGGCAGTGTATGCTGGTGTATGTGCCACCCTCGTTGTGATAGCACGAGATCTGACGCCGGCGATATAGTGCTATCTCATTGAAATACCATGCCGAAGGTAACCAGCACAGCATTCCGCCCGGTCACATTATACTGACAACCGGTGAACCAGTGGTTGCCATTACCCTCAATGCTGAACATTAAACAGGGAATAACAACTACCAATTTTAATTAATTGCCTTTCTCAACTGGACGAACGTTCAATATTTAAGCCAAAAGTGAGTCAAGGCGCTAGACAATAAATGTAGTTAGAAGAAGAGAGAAACACAGATCCCAAATATTGCATTGGGTGCAGGTTTGGTTTAGTATTGTTTAACGGTCCATCAACACCTATGGTCATTTAAAGATGGTGTTTTGGGTGCAGCAGATTTATATTGGTCGCTTTTGTGTCCCAGAGGTAGAGGGTAAATCACTCGCCTGTCTATAGTCTTATTTCCCATTCACCCACTGTACACCAAGTATATACATATTAGATTTATAGTCTTTATCATAAAACGCAAAATTGGTCATTAATGGCTTTTGGTTATGTTATTTCTCTAATTTAAGAATGCGCTAATAAACCCTACCGACTACGTTCCGATAAAATTGACTGATCAAACAGAAGTTTGCTTGCATTACTCTGCTGAATGATACTGAGACTTATCACGGGGTTCTAGATGTGTAAACCAATAATTATAATGAAAGAAATGTATAAAATAATTCATCAACACATGTTGAACACTTATATCCGTCTTAAAAAATCAAAACCAAATAAATGCAAATATTCAATGTACCTGGCGAAATGGTATAGTGTTGCTGTACGGTACAGTATTTGCGAAGTTAATCAATTTTATCACACTTGTTCCCTATGAGCACCTTACACCATTCCCTGTGTGTGGTGCAACTTTCGTAACAAGAACTATGGTTGAAGAGGTTCAATGGTGCAACAGCTGTTTCCTTACCTTGAATTTGTCTAATTTATTTTTCGTGCTGAAAATATCAAACGATTGTAACACAAGCTTAAAGTCTATATTTGGCTTGACTTTGAAAAAATAATTATATAATATCAATATAATTAGGTAATTATATTATAAAATAAAAACAGACTTATCTAATACTTGGTAATTGCAAACGACACAAATATAGTGCTCCCTAATACCAGAGCCAAAACAACAAAAACCGGTATCTTAAAAATGATTAATACAATTGTATTGACTCGTGAATTGCTGTTGCAACTAAATGCGATAATCAGCATTAACCCTAGCTTATCCTTTACATAAACAATGTGTTGATGGTCAACCGCATATTGTGGCTTGGGTCACACGTGAAGTGTTGGGATTAGCGGGGAATCGCAAGAGAGGGCCACATATTTAGGGTTAAAGAGGATTGGTGGAGGCTTATAGACCCGTGAATGTAATTGACATACACTTGTAATCAAAAAACACACGGGGGATTGGGAATTACATTTGATTTTGGACAAGCATGTGATTGGAGGAGGCATGCATGATTTGGAATTTATATTAAATTGCTGACACACGTGTAATTAGAACTACACGTGCTATTGGGAATTTACGTGTGATATGGGATACACGTCTGACGGAGGACACACATTCGCTTGGAAATACACGTGTGTTTGGGTACGCGTGTTTGATACATATGTGATTGGCAATACATGTGTGTTTGAGAATACACGTGTGATAGGAGATACACGTTATGTTGCAAGCCGTATTTCAAGCCCTAACTACCTAGCAACTGCCTACTGAAGTAAACACCAACTAGCTAATGTACCTGTAATAGCGCTTCTAGAATTCTTTCGTTCGTTCGCATATCTGTATGTATAGTGGGACCTAGTTAAAACTGGCGACAGTTTTATGAAAAATTACCCAAGTGCATTATCTACCCAAAGTTTGAGAACATCAAATTTAACAGCCAAGTAAACAAAATTAATAGAGGTTGTTTTTCCTCTAAAAAACCCAATATTCTAGAAACGGGGCAAGTCTAGGCCTACTTATGTTCAAACATGTAACAGGCTGTACTATTATAATTTGCTTCGACGTAATATTACTCTAAGGTTAACAGCTACGCTCATACTTGGACGATGTCCACAGATACTAGGACTACTTCAGGTCTTGCAATGCCGGTGTTTACGCTCTATAGCGTCCTCCATTGATTAAGTCTTGTCGAAATCGAAGGATCTGTACGTACAACTTTGTGGCTGAAAAGGAGACAAGTTTGATCTTTTAATGAACATTGAAAGAATAGCACGGGAGTGTAACGGTCAAATTATCCGGCTTTGAAGTCGGCTGTCGCTCTTCTATAAGTTTCAAAGTAAATGCATCATACTAGCTCTCGTTTTTTAACCGAAACCAATCATACATGTATTTCAAATATCACAACATGACCATGCTAGCATGAAACTTATACTAGTCGCATTGAAGATTGGATACTGGCCAATCAAAATTGCAAAGATAGACCGCACCAAAAAATAATAGGTAAGCGAAAACAAGGCCTTGAGATATTGTATGACATATGATCCTGTTATTGTTCTATAGCCATACAGCGACGATACGCTACCGTAGTACACGTGTATAGCATTCATATTAAATTATAATACGTGAGTTCAAAGTGTGTTTACTCATAAATATGTTTGTAAGAAAGCCAAAATTACACTATTATCAGAAGACTTTGCTGTATTGACATAATCCGACAATGTCCCTGTTACGAATGTTCCTGCATTGCATACGTGACACAAACTGATCAGTATCTTCATAGGTATTCATGCAAAAGACCGAGAAAATTTTGTCTTTCCTTGATATCAAAGTTTTACCGCCTAGCAGTGCAATAAATCGGCTTTAACAGATCACGCTAACACTCACATCACATCGTCGATTTGGACAATGCCAAGATAGTTGAACGGGAACAACACACTGAAACGAGACAAACGATAAAAGTAATCAAAATCAGGAAAACTCAGAACACGAACAGAGACGAGGGGGGGGGACACCATCTGAGTCATCTGTATGACCTGATGCTGACATAACAGGGGAGGGGCTATATCTACCCCCTGCCTGTAACATGTCTGATGCAGTGTGTATACGCTCCCTATAGATAGGCAAAACGTCTCGGGTCGAGTGACATGTAAAATGTACAATTTCGTCACATCGTTGTACAGGTAAATAATACAAATCTCTCACTCAGTCAAAGCTTGACAAAGGGACCAGTCGGTCTCGAAACGTTGCGACACGTTTAATACGTACATTGTTTGTGTAAAAAATTTAACTTTGGTATCACATATTTCCAAACTGATGAATCTTATTGAAGATATTGGTCTTTCTTTGTATTTAAAATCTTCAACAAGATCTATTTTTAAACAAAACGATTTACCGTTTTCGCTTTGTACAAGACAACAAATATGATGTCTTCTGCCATAGATTGTTTGAACGCAATTGTTTTCATACCAAAACTCTTAAAAACTTTTAAGAACTGATAATATTCGAAAAGAAATTACACTGTAGCAATAGAAAAACACCGTTAAAGTGACACCAATAAAATAGATACTTATTAACTTTATCAATACATAACCATCCCTTAAATTTGCATTTACTTCGGTGCATTTTTTTAAAATCATGCTATGTACTGTTTTAGAGTTGTTGTTCATTGTCGTACGAAATTAAAGATGAAGAAAATGGGCTGTTCTTTTTCTTTTGTCAAGGTTTAATCTAATATGATAGTGCTCACGTATTCTCACCGTGCACTCACCCTTTCTGAAGATCGTCACGTAGTACCGTACATGTTCTAATACTACAACCACACCTAGTATGGTATCATACTATGACGTCAGAGCTAGAGATGACGAGCTTATTAAGTCAGGGTCAGGTACACTCCTACGTTAACGCCGGTATGCAGTTGTCATATTGACCAAGGTCCAAAAGTATATTTTTTTTGTAATTTAATGATATATCAAGGTAAAACTCGAATCGTAAATAATCTCATTATTTTAAAACGATATGAATTTGAGAAAATTCTGAGAATTAATAAAAATATATGTGATCGGTTGAAGTTTGGGGTTTTAAAAACACGACTTAAAAAGCCAGGTGAAAATCTTACCTTACTCTTTTGTGTTGATGCTAATTAACCCTTTTGTTTGATGTACTTAATTGTATTCTCTTTCATAACATAAGTTACTCCTCCTTATATATCCTTTTCATGTCATTTGGGCACAAATTGTCCTGATACACACTGTTGTTCGCAAGCCGCACTCTCCTTGTCCCGATTTCTCTGATCCATGCTTTCTCTTTCCTTTCATCTATCCTTCACGATGTTGTTTCGCTCTCCCTACCCTTTTCCGTGGTCTCCTGTTCGTTCTTATCCATCTTCAAAATATATCCAAACAATGTCTGCTTTCTCCTTATTAGCATCTTGGTTTATATAGAAAACATCAAATCAATGAGGGGCTGTGGTGGCCGAGTGGTTAAGACGTCTGACATTCTGCTACCACTAGCCCTCTTCCAGTATGCCTCGGGTTCGAGACCTACGTGCAGCAGTCGCTAAGGTACTTGCCGTAGGTCGGTGTTTTTCCTACGGGTACTCCGGCTTTCCACCACCTCAAATAGCTGTTAATAGGACGTAAACACAAACAAACCAAACCGAATCGATGATGTGGCCGAATGACCTACAAATTGGGACTGAGACAACAAAATAGCAACACTCATTAGGATTTCACAGATGTAATATCGTCATGTACCAGGAAATTAATGATTTTCAAATGAAGTTGATATATATACCTGAATATTATATTGTTTTTCTGTTGAAATTCAAAATACTATTATATACTGTATACCGGAAAGTTTTTGCGACAATTCAATTTTCGCTTTTTTCACCCGCCGTAATGAGGGCGTACTTTTATCATTACAGCGAATATAAGTGGACAGCATAATTAGCATAGTTATATTAAATGTGAAGGGCGGAATTAACACTGAGTGCCAGATAAGATCTCAATGCCGAAGGGCGAAGGACGAAAGCTTGACTGGGCATTTTTTTTCCGGTAAACAGTAAATATATATATATTGACGTCAATGATTATGACATAACTGGTAAAGTCCTTGGTTTAAGCCTTCGATGCTTTACGTTCAGCATTAAGAGTAATGGCAGCAACTGCTTCACCCGTTATCAGTATAATGCGACCGCGCGGAATGCTGTGCTTAGTGCTTCGGCAAGGTATTTCAGTGAATATATGACTGGTGCTTATTCCCAGCCCTAATTGGAGGAGCGACGTCATATGAAGAGTCGGTAAATATGTTACAGACCTCATTCTATGAATAGAAAAGTGTTACAGACCTCGACCTATAAATAGAAAAGTGTTGCACACCGCTACTAAAAATAGGCCTAGGTAATTTCCCAGCCAGTCTGTAATTCTGTTACCAATCACTGCTGAATTCAACTACAAATGAATTATCTCATCAAATTCTGAACTATGTTAATATTGATGTCGATTGTGCTAATAATATTTACTTAAATATCACATGAATTGAATCAAAAACTCAATTTTTGTGTATGTTATTTTTTAATTAAAGTCCTTCACTCCGTGATTCTAAAATGGTCTCCATGCCATCCATAATCTAATTGTAAAATGTCATATAATAAAACAATTGCAGACTTCAGTTTCGGTCTATCCATGATTTACGGACCTGGTCTGAACAATATTCACCTCGGCCTTCGGCCTCTGCGGATATTGTTGCCTCTGTGAATATTGTCCAGACCAGGTTCGTAAATCAGGAAAAGACCTCATCTGAAGTCCAAAATTGCATAGTCTTAACATTGACACACCAGTATATCTAGGGTTGATATTGACACACCAGTATATCTAGGGTTGACATTTACATTTCTGTATATCTAGGGTTTATATTGACATACCTGTATATCTAGGGAGACATTGACTCACCTGTATATCTAGGGTGACATTGACACACCTGTATATCTAGGGTGACATTGACATATCTTTATATCTAGGGTGACATTGACACATCTGTATATCTAGGGTGACATTGACACACTTGTATATCTAGGGTGACATTGACACATCTTTATATCTAGGGTGACATTGACACACCTGTATATCTAGGGTGATATTGACACACCTGTATATCTAGGGTGATATTGACACAACTGTATATATAGGGTGACATTGACAGATCTTTATATCTAGGGTGACATTGACACACCTGTATATCTAGGGTGACATTGACAAACCTGTATATCTAGGGTGACATTGACACATCTTTATATCTAGGATGACATTGACACACCTGTAACTCTAGGGTGATATTGACACACCTGTATATCTAGGGTGATATTGACACAACTGTATATATAGGGTGACATTGACACATCTTTATATCTAGGGTGACATTGACACATCTTTATATCCAGGGTGACATTGACACATCTGTATATCTAGGTTGACATTGACATATCTGTATATCTAGGGTGATATTGACACACTCTAGGGTGACATTGACACATCTGTATATCTAGGTTGACATTGACATATCTGTATATCTAGGGTGATATTGACACACTCTAGGGTGACATTGACACATCTGTATATCTAGGGTGACATTGACACATTTTTATATCTAGGGTGACATTGACATATCTTTATATCTAGGATGACATTGACACACCTGTACATCTAGGGAGACATTGACACACCTGTATATCTAGGGAGACATTGACACATCTGTATATCTAGGGTGACATTGACAAACCTGTATATCTAGGTTGACACTGACACATCTGTATATCTAGGGTGACATTCACACACCTGTATATCTAGGGTGACATTGACACATCTGTATATCTAGGGTGACATTGACAAACCTGTATATCTAGGGCGACATTGACACATTTTTATATCTAGGGTGACATTGACATATCTTTATATCTAGGGTGACATTGACACACCTGTATATCTAGGGTGACATTGATACACCTGTATATCTAGGGTGACATTGACACATTTGTTTATCTAGGGTGACATTGACAAACCTGTATATCTAGGATGACATTGACACATCTGTATATCTAGGGTGACATTGACACACCTGTATATCTAGGGTGACATTCACACACCTGTATATCTAGGGTGACATTGACACATCTTTATATCTAAGGTGACATTGACATATCTGTATATCTAGGGCGACATTGACACATCTGTATATCTAGGGAGACATTGACACATCTTTATATCTAGGATGACATTGACACACCTGTACATCTAGGGAGACATTGACACACCTGTATATCTAGGGAGATATTGACACATCTGTATATCTAGGGTGACATTGACAAACCTTTATATCTAGGATGACATTGACACATCTGTATATCTAGGGTGACATTCACACACCTGTATATCTAGGGTGACATTGACACATCTTTAGATCTAGGGTGACATTGACACATCTGTTTATCTAGGGTGACATTCACACATCTGTATATCTAGGGTGACATTGACATATCTGTATATCTAGGGTGACATTGACAAACCTGTATATCTAGGATGACATTGACACATCTGTATATTTTAGGATGACATTGACACACCTGTATATCTAGGGTGACATTGACACACCTGTATATCTAGGGTGACATTGACACATCTTTATATCTAGGGTGACATTGACATATCTGTATATCTAGGGTGACATTGACATATCTGTATATCTAGGGTGATATTGACACACCTGTATATCTAGGGTGATATTGACACACCTGTATATCTAGGGTGACATTGACACATCTTTATATCTAGGGTGACATTGACACACCTGTATATCTATGGTTGATATTGACACACCCGTATATCCTTGGTTGACATTTATAAAAACTGACATCAATATTCAGTTATGATTCGCGAATATCTCATGTTAAGAATTTGACATATTAACTGTTAGTAACGGATATCCTATGAGTGACGTGCGGTTCGGCGTCATTATTTTCGACCATCTGGGGAAGTATATGAATAATGACAGATAATTGCGCATTTTGTTTTGTTGGTTGTGAGTTCTAAAATACGTAAATACGTTCGGTTGTCCGTTCATTATTTGCTACAATTATCAAATCAAGAGTGTTCTGTTGTTACTGCATAATAAAAGGTAGTCATTTGTCACAAAATGGCGGCAACATTTTCGGTCACCAAGTCGATATTACCCTAACGTGTACGAGAAAGCATTCGTATGTTTACAACGAAGCAGTTTTACTGGACTCGTTTATTTTTCTCGACTTTCATTCACTCATGTTTTAAAGGGTAAGACATGACGTTTGCTGCTACACTGCATTAATGTCACATCGCAGTTGATTGGATAATGTCAATCACGTGACGTCAGATGTCCCTCGCGAGATCATATTTTCTCCATGCGTTTGAGGTTAGGGACTATTCATTATAAAAGGATTATTTGCTTCTATATGGGTAAATTAAATATATGTCTTGCTCGTGTATGATACTCCTATGGGGAATACGTTTAATACTCCCGGTAACAAGTAGTTTCACTGCAAGACGCTACTTCTGTCATTCTTTTTATTTCATCGACTTTATAGCAGTCAGTCTCAGAGTCACTTAAGAACAACCTCTGATTTCTCAATATTGTTATATTTTTTTTATTTTATTTCAAGCTGACGAATGTATGAAAAAAACTAAAAGTAATCATCTTAGCTTAGCTATAATATCTGACCTCGACTAAATCAGGTTTAAATTGAAAAGGCAAGTCTTATCTGAAAGTTGAAATTTGACTTTACAATTAGTTACGCAATCTATGATACATCTTGCGGACAGTTCGGCATTTTTTTCGTGTAGTCCAGTTAGCTGGGTTTTTTAAGTTAAAGAGAAAGAAAGGCTTCAACACTCGGTCGGTATGGTGACCTATGTTTCACCTATGATGTCCGAGTGTCTACCACGCCATACTTCAGTCAGTGGTAAGAGAAGGTAACTTTCTCTGGATTTCTTGACATTTTGACGGGTTATGTGTGCAGTTTTGAGGGAGGAATTGGTCTGCCATATCGCACTGCTTGGTCATTTGAGTTGACTAACTTTCTATTATCTTTTACCAACCTTTTACTTTGGCGTATTCCGTCTTTGCGTATTGCAGAGTTATATTCTCTTCAGAGCAGGTATTGATTGTTACGTCATTGGTTTGTGTGAGAAAATTACGTCGTTTTCTCAAAAAATGATGACGTTACTCTCACAAGCAATTGACGTAACAATCAATGCCTGCTCTCAAGAGAAGATAACTCTGCAGTACGCAAAGACGGAATTACTTGATGGATGGACAAACCCACGTTATGAATTCAAGGCGAAGTACTTTAAAGTAGCTCCGGAAACGGCCAGTTAGTTGTGAACCTAAACTATAGGACCACATCTGGTGTGTAGAAAAATAACTGCACATACAAAAACATTATGACTATTACCATATACGTTGTACTTGTGGCGCATTAATCCTTCATGATTACAGAACAAACTACCCTGTAGGCTACACAACATCCAGGTTTTTTTGTAGTGGTTCGTTATAACAGGAAGTCTTTCTGGGCCACTTCTATGCCATTCAATATGTCCCCTCCGTCAATGTTGTTGGTTTGTACAGTATTGACTTAATTCTACGTCAGTGCGGGCTGACCATTATCGAATATATACCACCTCATAGTGTCTATACTGTAGGAGTTACTGCCTTGTCCCATATACCAGTTCTAAGTATTTCGTATCCTGCAAACATACATGTACGTTTGCTATGATGCAGTGATTTACGGGTATATACCGTTGACATTAGTTCTTTCACTAACATACAAATGAGTTTTTAAGTGAAAACATTATTATTCTCTTTAAACTGATTCTGGCCTTGGTTTGTCCTTGTTGTTGTCATCATTTTCTCGTTTAAACCTAAACAGTTTGCGAGAATAAAACATTTGCCATTGTCATTGAAGCAGGAAATGCTTGAATGAAGCGATAGGTTAATGTAGGTGGCCAGCAGAGGTCATTGGATCACTGACCATGAGTCGTAGGTGTACGTATAGCATACCTTGATGGTAATGATGTACAATCACCGTGAAACTACGTTATATCTGTCTGCTGGAGTGTACTGGTGGCGGGGGCTCACAGACAGGGTCACAGATCATCACGTTCACATGACATACAGAACCTCACCAGACAGCAGTGTTAACATATCATTTAAAAAGGATTATAGTCCCGCAGTAGGTAAAACACTAGAAACATCCACAGCAGTTTTTTCTTGCAAACATGAACCTTACATTAAATTCAATTTGGATAATGATGTACCTCGACTGTAACCAGGCGGCTCAGTTGATGGAGCGACAGTATACTGATCTTATGGCATAGGGTGTCAATCCTGTATGGCCTGGCTCCGTTGCATTGTCACACTTAGGGAACTGTTGTTTGTATTTTTTGTTTATTTCATCTTAATATTTTGTATTCACAAAAGCTTCGTTAGCTATGTTTTTAAAGGAATATTTTAAGCCACAGTCATGCTTGAGAAAGGGTCAATGCATATTCAATGTTTTGGGCAGTCATTGGAGATATTCAGTTTTCTATATTGTTCACTGACGATCAATATATACATTTTAACTTGATTCAAACTGATCGCTTTTTAAGTTTAAAAAATCTTATATATTAAAGCGAGTAGAGCTCGATCTAAGTCTGACCTTGAAATACGTGTCTGATATCTTTTCCCGGGGTTTCGACGAATTGTATGGATACAAATAACGTTAGTTAAGTACAAGGTCGCATTTACAAAGCAGTCTCCGTGAGTCATTGACAGTAGGCTTTGCCTCTGTGTCGTCACCATTCATATCATATCATATCAATGCTGTCACACACAAAATGCCCCTTAAATATACATGAAAAATAATATTAAAATTGTCTGGTTCGTTTCCGGGGTACCAGTCCTGTCTGTAACCTAACGGAAAGGTAGTATATTCAGGGTATTAAGGTTTGAATCATGTCTACCGAATTAAAAACAAATTGCATTTTATTCTAGAATTAGAAGCAATCAAATAAAGCGTGAGCAATGGCAATTATAACGTAAGGCATAACAATGAGGCAACCCCGATAGCACAATATAGTTCAATGGAAATAGCGAAGTATATTATTAAAGCGGCAAACTCCTATAGCTAACAAATCAGAAACATTTTATGTATTTTTAATAATAATGATAATTGTTTGTTCGTTTAAAGAGTTTATAGACTACACTTCACTGGCTAGCGCCGGTGTTCGGTCGTCTTGGAGGGTAAGCGCCAGCTTACCAGGCCCTCGCGATCGGTGATTCAAAATATCCTAGCCCATCCAGGTCCCGCCCTAAGGCCGGACAGCTCCTCAGATGCGGATAGGCTGTCGCAGCTACGTACTGCGTCACACGTCCGGGAACACGTCCTTTCCTTAGCCTCACTGCCCTCCTATGAATAATAATTATAATAATTCAGGGTTCTTACATTTTTATATACCGCTTTTTTACCAAGGGTCCTCGGGTGATACCAGTGGATAGCGCAGTTTCTTTTCACCAAGGCGGCCGGGATTTGATTTCCAGGACGGACGCGAAAAGGTATGGGGTCACCTGCCCGACCAAGTGGGTTTTCTCCGGGAGCTCCAATTTTTTCCAAATATAAGACTCCACGCGCGCTAACTTCCGGGCCAACACGAGTGAATAATATGAGTTGAAATAACTTGTTTCACTATTGTTGTAAACTTAACAAAGTTTACATTTTTTATGGCTTTATCACAACCTAGTGTTTAGGTCGTCTCCAAGCGGTGTACAAATTATTATCCGTGGTTATAGGGCCTTTGCTACCAGCCAATATCTGTTTCAACTCCCTGGGGAGCATATACAGCCGGNTTTTTTTCGGCTGACAATATTATGTATAATCGACTAAACATATCCATTCGATTATTTTGGTATTATATATATTATTGGAACTGTTTAACTATCTTGAATGTACAACATAATATCTCATTGTGGTACTTATAGCTTACCATCGCGTACGTACAAGAAAGTATCTTCACACAGCATACTATTGTGTACGTAGTAATAAGTTGTACGTACCAGAATGAGATGATATGCTGTACTTACAAGTATGATCATTTTAAATTAAATTTAAAGATGACGCGTATGTGCCTCCTAAGTTATACCATTTTAACCAGATAGCTTAGCAAATGTACCACTGTTGGTAATATGCACGCCCTTACATGAGTTAATCAGCGTGGACATTTCAGATATATCATTGTCTACACTAGTGAATTAGTCAACAATTATAAAACGCGAGACTATATAGCTAGTGGCCTTGGGTGTCGCACTGATTTGAACTTATCCGTTTGTTTAGCAACTTAGTGATGCCATGAGTAACTCATTAATTAAACAGCAACGATGTTATGGTGTTATTTGTTCTTTTGTACGACAAACTATTACATGAAGTACTGTACTGTAGGTACAATGTCTGAAGACTAGATATTGTGCGTCCCTACATTTATTTTTTGACGGTGGACCTCTCGTATCCCCCTTTCTTTCCAGTACACAAAAAAAAATCTTTGGGCCATACTTAAAATATGTTTTTTTCTTCTTGTTGATTAAACATAAAAACAATCCTCAGAACACGGGAAATCGCTTCTGAGACGTTCTAGAAAACACATTTTTTTGGGGGGGAGATCCCTCAAACCCCCCTTACAAAAGGGGAAGACCCCCTCCCGTACCCTCCCCCTCCTCGCGGTACGCGCTCGGGCTGCTGCCTTGGGCAGCACACCGATGACTATTGAGGATCCGCCCCTGCATTCCATTAAAACATGATACTCGTTTTCTACATCATTGTTGCACAATTTACATAACCTATTATTGACAGGAATCACAGGTCGGGCATGCCTACCTTTTTCAATTTCAAGGGACAAAGAGCCATATCTAAAGTTAAATAAAAAAAATCTTTTACATTTGAGATGTGCAGATTTTACATAATCGCTAGTGACAGGCTCATACTTGTAAGTTCTATATGTACACAGTTTATTACCATTTACATTGTTTGTGTCAACCCACAAAGATAATTGCCACTTATCATCATCTTCAAAACTCATGACACTCTTAATATCCTTCATACATTTGTACGTTGATGTATTTGTGGTTAAAACTTCACTTACATTTTTCTCCGCTATCACACTAACAACCCGAGAGTCACAGGATTTTCTTTAAGAACATGACCATTTATGAATTGTCTGCAGAAGTCTGCTATCATCGCAATTCTTTATATGTAAATATAGTCTAAAAACTTCAGTTAATTGGTTAACTCTACATGAATTCGAACCCATATCTCCTCGAAGGGCTACATTACTTGCTTTTATAGCAGCACCCAGAAAATACCTGCATGCTTTTTTGTTTGAACCATTTATTCAGACCCCAGATTCCAGTACCATAAAATAGCACTGGTTCTACTTGGGATACATACAGCTTGAAGTAAACTCCATAACACATTGCTCCAGCATGTACATACTTTGAATAAAGAGCATACAATGCTCTACTTGCAGATTTACACAGTTCTTGTACAGTAAAATGTAAATATAAGTGTTCATGAAACCATAAACCAAGGCATTTGTAATTCTGGATTTTTTCTATAGGTATATCACCACATGTAAATTTTAAATTTGTTATGGGTACAGATGATTGCGAACATGCACAACTTTTGTTTTTTCTTGATTTATGCCTAATTTCCACGCGTTACACCAACTGCCAAGCTTGTCTAACATATGTTGTATCGACTCCTCATCTGGTGCGATACGTGCTATATCATCCGCATACAGAAGTAGTATGGATACCTGGGCATCATCGACCTTGACACCTTTACCTAGTGATTAGTATGGGAATTACTATGAGAGTGTAGCAGTTCACTCAACTGTATAAGTGACATAGGCAGATTCTAAAGGAAAAGCTACCCCACTAAACCCCAGCGGGGTCAGTTACAACTCCGGCATTCGTAATCACATTATATGCTTTTCAAAAATTTAAACCAAATAACCGTTTCGTGGATTAACCCTAGTTGGTCTGATTGTTTGGCTAACATCTCGGTCATGTTAAGTGTTAGGGTACAATGCAGGCTTTTAGAGAATTAGAGTTAAACTATCTAATCTTAATCGGGTGATTCTCTGCTATTATAACCCTTCGTCGGCTCTTTCATTGGTGTTGGCAAGGTTCTGCTGGCCACCTGGCGATGCTTACATTAAAGTCGCCCCTACAAACACCTTGTATGGATTGTTTCTGTGATAAGGTTTTGCGATCTTTGGTCCTTATTCTAACTCCTGTCAACAAAATAGGTAAAATATTCATTCAGAAATTCACCGAGTTACAAATAGATGTACACAGGAAACAGTTGTCATATCCGTACAGAGTTATTTCGGGAGGGGAATTGTGTGTTCATGGTCAAACAATCGAGAAATTTTGCAAGTAAAAAGGGGGAAATCATCAGTTTTTATGACGTCAATAATAATCCGGCGAACAAGTCATACTTTTTTTTAACATAAAAATGTAGAAGTAAGACGCCTCTTAATATGGGTGTTAAATTTGGGCCAAACCCGAGGGTAGTGATTTATCTGACATGTACCCACAGTAGGAGGCGATAACTTCTGCCCAATCCTATCAATAATTTGTTTTAAAACTGCGGTTACATGATGTGGCAGTGGTGGACGAGTGGTTAAGGCGTCGGACATTCCGCTACCACTAGCCCACCACCACTGGGTCGGAGGTTCGAGACCTACGTGGGGTAGTTGCCGGGTCCTGGCGGTAGGTCGATTGTTTTACTACCGGAACTCCGGCTTTCTTCTACAACCAAAACCTGGCATTTCTCGTCGAAAGTTTATTGTTACGTCATCATTAATTGTTAATCCTATTGTTAATTAGTTGACGCCATTTTAATATTTTTTTCTATAGTGAGGTCATTTTGTTGGTCTTTATAACATGTTCTTGGACCAGGCTATCTCTCCATGGGGATGAAATTTCACTTTTTTCTGTAATTGGTTTGAAAAAGCCGATATTGCAATTTATAAAGGAAACGAACGTTTTCCTGGTTTTTTTTGTCTTCTGAAAACATGAACTATCATGTTATTTAAAGAAACTTGAAAAAGAATGTGCATAAAATATCCGTATTACTATCGTTGGTGTTTACTGTTATGAGAAAATAATAATTCGGGGTTATTTTCAAACTTCAAATATTCTTGTACGTATCATACATGTATGACAATTACAGAAATATAATGCAAGATTGATTTTTATAAAAATAAAATGAGCCAAGGAAATTGATACTGTTTATACAAACGATGCTAAGGCCCTAGCGTAAATGCTTACAAGTGAATAAAATAATATGAAAAAGAAGGGGGTGCTATTATTTATTATGTAAATGGCTCTATTATGCAACCTAAACGCGACACGAAAAATGAAAAAGTGCGACCACTACACAAGCCAGAACATCAAAGAGGTATACATCTCTTTTACATGATTTGCTCACTTATTGATACAAGCCTGATGTCATGTTTGGAGCTAAAGTTGGAGGTCATATATATATATCTTTGATAATAACGTCACAAAAGCATTTATAAATCTTAATCAGCTACTTATCGTTTAGTTGATGGTCATTTAGCATTCGCAATAATTGGTCATTTAAAGTGAGACCACCTGTACAGCGTATAATAACCGATCAACTGAAAAATCATCGTACCTTTTGGCAATATTTCACATCGTTTAGCAAAACGTTATTTCCTTGGTTGAGTTAGAAAGCGGACGTTCAAGAACGGCCAATGAGTCCGTTTGGACGTAAACATACTCCTTGGCTTCAAGAGTAATAACCCTTCAGGAGATCAAAGAGTACCGAAGTTTACGGCTAATGAAGTATTTTTATAGACGCACTTGACACACAATCGTTTATCTTGTCTAGCATATAAATTTATTGTCTGAAGCTGCAGAGGATAGAGCGGAAGGTCAGTCGATCGTTTTATGAGCAGAGGTGATATGGAAACACAGTGTAGTAGCGTTATTATAGTTTAGTACATCACAAGATAATTTCTAGGATAGCTATTGGATAACTACCCTTGTTCTATTTGGTATAGTTAGTATCTGGAGACGGACACTATACCTTTTTGTGGACCGATGAGACTGCGGGTAACGTAGCGTGACGCTAAGAGTTGCGCCCCTTCATCTAGGGGGCGCTGTACATATTCTACTTTCACTTCATTGTTGTCGTCTGCCAAAATGGCTTCGAATTTCGGGACCAGGAATGCCGATTGCTTCGCAGAGGCTCAGCAATGTATAAAGACGAAGCAGGCGACACCATGTGACGTCGCAGTCCTTAAAGACTTCCTACTGGAAAGGGGAACCGTATGTGACCTAGCGGTGTTTCAATCCAGTGAATTGAATACGAAACAAAAATGGAGAGATCTACTCAAAAAATATCTTATTATCATTTGTTATTAATTATTAAATATGTTACTTTTTATTGTCAAATGACAGTCATGTGATGTACAAAATCTATTATGACCCTTTCCCCGGGAACAGTTCTCTTATATAGTGTTGTCTGGAGAGGTATAGTGCCCTCGCCTAACGGCTCGGGCACTATACCTCGCGAGACAACACTATAAGAGAACAGTTCCCTCGGGAAAGCGCCATAATAGAATAGTATAAAAGATAAACATAAATCACTATCCTGTAATATCGTTTATAAGGAGGCATTTGTCACGAACAGAGCCGCGCTGTTGGAATTGTGGCGATCAGACTAACTCGCAAAGGACTCTACGTGCATTGGAAGGTCACTAAGTTCAGACTGTCTAAATTTGTCCGTAACGACTGCTGGGAATACTGCTTTAGCTCCTGACATTATCCCATTGCATTCTTTTGACATTATCAAATTACAAAGATCCATTTGATTTGACACGACAGTCTACATATATTTTATAATTGTACAAACAGCTGTGCGCATTTATATATAATATTGCAGTTAAACACTATACAATTTGCCATTTACCGTCCGATAATTTACCAGTCTGGAACCGCGAAAATACTAGTGTACGGGTAAAAGTCGACTTCGGACTTACGGTGCATGCTGTATACACTAGTTTTATATAATATTTAAGCATTAATCATTCTTTTTAGGCGCATGGATACATGCAACATTACGCGGGCGTGTTCAAACCTTTCAAATACAATGTAATATAACTTCCAAAATCTGTCGGAGTAGCGGCAAGTGTATGTTGTTTGAAAGACGAACAAATATGTAATCTGTGAAACCGGTATAGTGTCTAACAAAACTAATTATTACAGTTTTTGACACTAAAACTTGTTCTTGACCACAAATCTAAATCTAAGTACATCAAATTATAGGATGTTATTCAAATTCACCATGCATGAGTTGAATAACACATTTATCAGGCAATTTTTGGTAATAGGCCTACCCTTATCCATTGCTTTGTAGTAGAAAAACCTCCAAATACTATTTCATTGTCTTGTAATAAGCCATCCAAAACATGTACTTTGAGTCAGAAATTATGCATTATAGCCTCTTGGGATTTTTGTAGGATAAGTATACACTTAAAAAAGTCTGTTTTTGACAATACCGGAGGTCTAGTGGTAGGACGCGGTCCTCGTGACCGAAGGGATGCGGGTTCGAGTCACGGCACGGCGCTGTGTTGTATCTTTAAGCAAGATACTTTACTCTGGTGTTTCCAGTCTACTCAGCTGTAAATGAGTACGTGGTTGGGTAGTGATTGAATTGTAGAATGCTAGCTGTGAGCGCCGAAATGGCAGCACCAGCTGTATACTCCCCATACTTACCAGGGAGTGGAGAAAGATATTGGCTAGTAGCAAAGGCACTGTATAACCACAGATAATAATTGTGAACCGCTTTGAGACGACCTATGAACTAGGTTGTGATAAAACGGTATATAAGAACTTCGAATTACTTTTATTGTTATGAATTATTATTATTAATTATTGTTACCATCCTTCAGGAAAATGAAGTTCTATGCTAAGTTTGTTTTAACCTTAACAGTAATAGAACACTTGCACTCTTTC
This sequence comes from Mizuhopecten yessoensis, assembly GCF_002113885.1. NCBI lineage: Eukaryota > Metazoa > Mollusca > Bivalvia > Pectinida > Pectinidae > Mizuhopecten > Mizuhopecten yessoensis. The sequence continues at coordinate 731,333 of NW_018407346.1, forward strand.
GAAAACGTCTTTTGTCAAGCAAAGAGTACAAGATTTAAAAAAAAAATCTTTGCACTCTTACTATATAACATCCAAGATCGTATATGGATGTATACAAATAATTAGACGGTTACTGTATAACATATAAATATAACAATTAAAAGTTGTAATTGCCTGGTTCTAAATGTAAACAAAAGCATGATGATTGCCACTTACAACTGTAAAACACTCCTAAACTTCTACTTAACTGTATGCACAGCTAGTTGCATCTGATAATAATCGAGCTCTGTCATCCTCGAAATTCCAGAGATTACGCTTTCTTACGTTTTCTGCACCCTGGAATATATCATGAAGAACTTGAGGGCGTCACCTCGTGAAGTATAGTTGAAGCGTAATGGTAGAGTGGAATTGACCGGCTTTCTAGTCAGATGTCGCTTTTCTGTAAAATTCTAAGTACTGCAAACAAATAAATAGCTAACCGCGCGCCTTCTATTGCGTGATGACATATCCTAAAGGTTCAGATGACGTAAGTGAGCACCTTACTCGTAACTCCTGGAATTTCGTCTTTGCGTATTGCAGAGTTAGCTGCTCTTGTGAGTAGGTATCGATTGCTACGTCATTTGTTTGTGAGAGTAACGTCATCTATTTTTGAGAAAACGACGTCATTTTCTCACACAAACCAATGACGTAACAATCAATACCTGCTCACAAGAGAAGATAACTCTGCAATACGCAAAGACGGAATATGAAGGACGGAACTCTGTATCTTACTCCGTTAACTACACGAAACCAGTTAAAACTGTATATCAGCCGGAATCCTACGATGGCCGACAAGAGCCGGACAAAATAAATCCATTTTGCATATCTTTGTGTACCATGGTACAATTTTCATTGGTACACAATGATATGAAAGTTTCTTTATTTTTGTCCGGCTCTTGTCGGCCACCGTAAAACCTAGATGGCGTTAACCACAAACTGCCAGTATCAAAAGCAATGAAAATAGCTGCACGACATGAAGAAATGTCTACATCGAATCTCATTCAGTACAAATTCAAGCTGTGAAAGTCATGGGTTCTCTTCAAGAAAACATTCGGCTCGCCCTCAGCCATGTGGAACTGTTTTTTGTTAAGCACCGTTGACGTCAGACATCTTGAAAGAACCCAGTTGAAGATAAGTGGTAAATTAAAAGTGGCAGCTTACACGGTCAATACTTTATTAAATGGTGTTTGATACAGAGTAAAGTTTTAAACATTCTTTTTTATCAGTTTTTCACTTTATTTCAACAGATTTTTCGAATATCGGTTACTTCAATTTGATTCCGCGCTACTTTTGAAGTAACACAGACTATAATATGGTAATGTATTTGTTATGTCCAATTCAACTCAGAGTCAAAATAATTGCCTTGGTTTTTTATTGTCAAAGAATAACAACGATTTCACACAATAGAAATCCCTATAACGGATTTCGTTTCTCTTAAGGCATTGATATCGATGCCTTCTCAAGAATGTTGTCTTCTCTTGCGCAAATGTCCACACTCATGCACATTCACACATATTTCTTTTCATAAATCCCTATAACATATATCATTGAAACAATAACAGTGCCCTTAAATTCAGTGACATATTAGAATGACGTATGACATTTTCATAAACGATTGTATAATTAACTTAAGTTGATATGAATCCTTAAACCTACAAAAGGTAACCCCCTTAACGTATACCAACAAAGAAACATGATTCAGGTATGTTTGTGAACGGCGGTTTATAATAAATATATTGGTATTGCATTATATGAACTTCCGGTTCCGGTTAAAGCCTCGGTGTGAATGCACCACTATCATTTGCACCAATTCTTGTCAATGCGTACAATATGAAACGATGCCAATACTGAGAATTTGTATTAGCCATGTACTGACCTAGATAGACCAAAGTTTAATTTAATAATCACCAGCCTATGGAAACAATAATCTAGCGAATATACAGCTAAATAACCTAGGGACAAGATTTTAAAATCAAATTGTAAAATAATTCAATAGGTACAGCGAGATTCAATATCCTTTGTGGATATCGTGTACGTTTTTAAAAATAATATACGAGAAACTGTTTCCCTTGATAATATAGCTGTGCCATTTCAACCTTCGTCCATATACCCTATTACAGAATACTTATGTAACTATATACATATACAGTAAAACCTCGATATACAGCAACACATTATTCAAACGATAGTTTGACGTTATAAAGGGACATGTCGATATATAGAGGGGGGAAATTGAGAAAATGAAAGGAAGAAGGAATTTGGGAACTTGATGTATGTTATTTGGTTAGCGAAGTGGCACATGAACGAAGGGCATTATAACGAGGTATTACTGTATATCGATGGCCCATGATCAGCATAAACATATAAAGCTGTGACATGGTGTAGATATAATCTATGAATTATAAATAGACTTCACTGGACATTCACTCTCTATACTGCCATACCACTCATTTACATACACGTCATACACCACAAACAAGAATCTTTTAAATAATTTAATGATAGCGGCATTATTCTGTCTCCTAGGTGATCACATTCATTTGTTATCTGTCCCGTTAACAATGAGAGATACAGCAATGTAAGTAGTACCACAAACTGTTTAACGTTTAGGGCATATCGCCTATATCATTGCAATATAAGTTTGTCGATTTCACTGTTCTCTTCACTATCGTGTTGATGCAGGAAAAAAAATAAAAAACGCACATTAGATCAAACGTCCTTCGACTTATTGTTAATATAAGATGACAGCGTGCCACAATAGTCACATATAACGTCTCTAATATCCTGCTGGAATGTCTCATTTAATTCATCGTTACAACGACTATGAATTATATTCTCCGTAAGTTATTAGTGTTTTTTTCACAATCTTGTTTAAATTCCATTGTTGCCCAGGCCATTGGTAGCAGTCTCGTACAATTGGTCCTCCAAAGTTCGTCCTTGGTCAGAAACTGTCTTTTATTTTCAGTATCATTTTGTTAGTTTCGTATCTATTGGGTATTGATTTTACTTTTCGATAATGATTACCGTAGCCTCAGAGCGTTGACCACCGGCCCCTGTAGCTTGTCTCAAAATTCGCCGGCACTCCCTGGAAAGCTGCGTAGGATTGTTGCGTCTTCGTGCTCTCACATATAGGTTGACACAATGCCGAATGGCCATAACGCTCCCATTTGGGAAACTACGCCTGCGTCGGTTTGCGTTCTGGTCTCGCTGCATTCGTGAATTGAAGGCATTTTCTGCGTCAAGGACGGAGAACGCTGTAATGAAATAGAATATTCAGTTAGTTAAAAGAAATGAAATAAAAAATGAAAACCTTTTTAAAAATGCGTGATGAAGTTGTTATGGAATGAACTATCCAATAATCTGTTTTCTTATCATTTTTTGTTTTTATAAAATATCGTCTTTCTGTCTTTGTTTCAATATGTTGTCAATAGAGTAATTGTGCATGACAGAAAAGAACGCAGACACATATCGACAATGTCAATTAAATTACTTTAAATACGCCAAAACCAAGGAAATATTCAGATAAATACTTTTATTGAATATATAGTGGCGATAAACACATTTCAACTGGTTTAAAATATAGATTCTATTAAAATGTCTCTATTTCAAAACAAGACGAGAAATCGTTTTACTCTGTATGCATATATATCGTAATATTTTAATATATTGCAGCTGATAATTACTGCAAAACGGTCTTGGTATATGAGACTCGAAAATTAGTATGTAACTTTCCAAGACTTGCCTTCATCTAATTCTTGTTCTGCCCTAAAATGGCTGGCTCGCAATTGCCGGGAATGTCGAGATCTGATAGGTGTTGCCGTGAAAATGTCAGCCAACAGGACAATAGCAAGCACACACAATAACACACTCTTGTATAGTTCCATGTCTGTCTGCAAAGATACAAAAAATAAATATATATGAAAGCAGTCTTCATGAAAAGGCGGACATTTATCTATTTTATGAAAATCAGCAACATTGCTAACGCTATGCTGTCATTGATAAAATAAGAAATATAATTAATAGCAATATTCTTTTGAATATTCATAAATTTAACCAAAACTCGTATTTGCGTTTCATATAAAAAAAAATATCATATTTATATCAACCGTCACATACCGAATATTCGGTAAAAACTTGTGTGCGAGTTCGGAAGAAATGTGAGCTAAGTTATTGGGACGCAGGAGTTTAACTGTGCTCACAGCTGACTGCACAAATTACCACGTGGTGCGGATTTGTATGTACAAATGTACGGAGGGGAAGCCGGTGGATGGCTATGCCTGAACGGGCCTATAGATTATGTACACTGGTTCCAGCCAGCTTGAACCGTTAGTTTTGTAAAGTTTAAATGTTGGCTTTGATACATTTAAACTGATTTTGCCCATTAGTGAATATATATCATCTTAAAGTAAACAATATCATCAAGATACACATTTTAATTTAACATCTTAATTAGTATCATCACAAATAATTCATAATTTATCGAGTTTCAGATCAAGAAACATTTAAGATTTGACAGTTTTGTCGTTTAACAATCAAATTTAGCCACTTCGTAAAAATCAGTGAAATTCTAAACAATGCCGAGCTAACTAATCAGAACCTGTGAAAACACGCAAAAGTACGAAAACTATGAAAGAAAAATTTCTACATGTGCAAAATCTAGGGAAAATCTTCCTGCAGAAGATCGCTGCGTACAAGTTGTGTTAAACTAAGACAACGACTCTCAATAGGGAAACAAATGCATGACATAAGAAATGTATCATCTAAACGTAATACCCATGTAAAATGTAGTCCTGCGTTGCCCGGGTTGGTGCAAGTATGATCGCCTCTGTTTCAAAATTACATAGTAACAAATACTGCTCCATATGCTACTGATGAATCACTTACAAGTGAAGTTCCTCTCAGCCGAGTTGTCAGAATTATCGGGAAAATAATCGAGAGAAACGTTCACAAATTAAAACCGTGACTTACCTCTCGCTAAAATGCACTAATAGCATACAGGAAAAACGTGTTTAATGCAAAATGTGTCAATTCAAATCAGAACAGAAATTAGTAAAACCACGTGTTTTGTTAGAGCCGTAACTACTAAGGTATAATCACGAAAACAGTATCTATTGTACAAGTCATGTAAAATGGAAAACAAAATAAAATGTTTTACTTACTTTTTGTAGGGTATGATCTGCTTGAAAGGTCAATGAAAAAGTAAATTCCAATCACACGTGGTATCTTAATTTCGTGTAGTGTGTCCTTGATCAGCCGGTGGAGTGCCGATCAGCTGATTCTCTGACGCAGGCCTTATATACCGGCTCCTCGCGAGCCGGGGGCCCACACTCGGATAAATATTCAGTCACATTTAAATCTAACACGGAATCTACGACAGCTGTACGGGAACAACGAGAATAAAGAAACCATGACAACTGTACGACGACAACGTACCATGACAATTGTACGGGGTCACCATGACAACTGTACGGGGACACCATTAAACAATGAAAACTGTACTAAGATATTTCGAAAACTGAATGGCAATACCTTGACAACTGTTTGCCAACACCATGACAACTGTGCGACGACACCATACCACGTGTACGGGTATACCATGATAACTGAACGGAGACATCATGGAACCATGAAAACTGTACTGGACAACTCGACAACTGTAAAACCGATACCCTGACAACTGTACGTGCATACCATGACAACTGTACAGAGACACCGGATAATCATGACAACTGTACGTACAAGGACATATCGACAGCTGTATGGAGATACGTACCATGACAACTGTGCGGGGTACCATGACAACTGTGAAGAGACACATCTACAGCTGTATATGGGCACATCGACATCGATTTTTTAGGTTTTTTTGTTGTTGTTGTGTTTTATTTATGGTGTTTTCGATCGTATAACTTTAAACAATAAATTAAGTACTATAAAGATATAACAAATAAATTCGTAATGGTTGGAGGACCTTATTTGGTCTTTCTTGCCCATCCGTGGTTTACGGTGTTATCTCCCTAGGTTTATATCGATATAGTGCTGCCAGAGAAATTAACTACACTAAATAAATTCCTCGTCTTCACCTAACCGTTCCTTTTTTTCTGGCATTACGTAGAGAAATTATATAATTTCCCATATTCCAGTACACAATACTGCGGTTCGTTTGATTCAAGTGGAAGAATAACCAATCTGTAATTGAACATGGATAATGGAACATGGATCAAGCGTTTGTAAATCAATTGGATTATATTAAAGTTGTAAAACCAATAGGTAACAACTGTGATTGATAATCACTTGTTAGAATATACGAGGGGTATATCGTTGAGCTGTTTAAGGCAGTTGATTGTAGAACTTTTAATTGTTAGATTTAAGATTCTTTAATAACATTGCTGTGGTGGATTTAGGTTTTGGTACTGAATTAAATAGACATCTTAATATATGATGATGGAATATGTTGCTACACGAGAAGAGACTATCCTTTAGATAGAAGAATACTAAAATATGTAATTTTGAAAGGAAACCCCGAAACAAAACAAAAATCTTAAACAAGAAAAAACAGAAAGTACGTATCGCAGAAGCAGTGGTAACCCTAGTGTTAAAAAAATACGAGAAGAACTACGGAGCGAACTCTTGCGTTTGTTCCTGTGTGGCTTCCGTAGTTTGCGGTAACGATTAACAGGCATTGTGTCTTGTTTTCGACACGTTTAACATGACTTAAGGCAAACATCAGCCCACATTTAATCAGAGTCATCATCTGTCCAGTGGGGTGTTGTAAGGCCTGCAGTGATTGGTTAACCCAGGGGGTGTTCCCTAGCTGGGTGTCCCCGTGGGTGCGGTAAAGTCAGGTTTATCCTTTATATTATTAAAAATATTCTTTTTGATATTTAAAATTGTATTTATTATAAAACCTTATACAGCAGATTTCCTTAAGATTCTATTACTTAAAAAACATGGTACTTAAGTATTAAGTATAACTACTTCTGGATTAGGGATGTTGCCCCGAGGTCGCCTCCCGCATATCGCATTAACGATCAGCTGATCGTCAACAGTCAAGTGGGACGGCTATTGTATTCTTTGCTTATTTAATATTCGCGAATGAAAAAAAAAGATAAATATTTCCGCATACGTGTGTTTAAATCTTATTTACTGAAAGTCAACTAGAGCGTCTTGACCTTGAGCTCGTTTGTAGTTCCACGGTTTTGAATGAGTCACTGGTTCCTAGGGTGCGCTAGACATTTTTATTAATGTTCGGGGAAGGACAAACATATTATTTCCCATTTTCCGGCAGCTTTTTGCAAACAAAAAACGTAGTGTTGTTATGTGTTGTCGGCGCATGTACAATTCACTGTTAAATCAACGCAGTGTAAGGCATTGATAAAACCTCTTAACGTTTAACAAACATACCTAAATGCTTAATAAAACCTCGATGTATTCACCGACCTAATGATATTGACGAAACATAAACGTATTAAAAAAATCTAAAGAAGAAGGCCATATGGTGTATGATGGTTGACTTTCTGGATCTACAAACACACATTTTTAAGTGGGTGCTCATTTTCTTCGTAATTATGTTGGCTAATCCTGCAGATGATCTATCATTCTCCGAGGTTTGTCTTTGTCTTGTAGCCTCAATTTATTCTTGAATGGTTTACATGAAACGCTAGGTAAAAATGAGTTATCTGTTGGCCAAAACAAACAAAAAAATGAATTGGAAATGTTGTGATGTTTTTATATAAGCATCCAATTTTCCCCTTTCGTTGTATCTCTACATCTGCTTCGAAACACTTTAGACAATGCCTTTTCACTAGTCCTAAGTGGATGTAAAGACAAGATGGTGCATTAACATGTTTGCTTTGTTAGGTTTTCTGCATCTACAAAATGTTTTCTTTTTCAAATAGGTGATTCCTGTCACAGAGCCAGTGTAAACACAACCGGTAATCCTGAAACTTGAAGTATTGAAATTGACAGATATTACCAAAAAATCAAGTTTGCAACAAAAAAAAGAGAAAACAAACATAATTTACTTATAAACAAAACCTAAAGCTAGTGATAAAGATATTGCTTAGACCTTACTGTATAAACAAAACCGAAAGACATAAAGAGAACCTAAATTAAACGACAAACCTGAATATATTTAAGTTACACACAAATTGTATTTGCAAGCTAATTACATACTAAAAAGTACTCACATATCCATTAAGTATTAAGATAAGGTGTATAGTCATACATTTTCTCTTCCTCTTGTTATGTTTGTTTTTTCATATCAGCTAGGTACTGGCCGTAGGTCGGTGTTTTTTTTCTCCGGGAACTCCGGCTTTCCTCCACTACCAAACCTGGCGCGTCTTTAAATGACCATAGCTGGTAATAGGACGAAAAACACAAACAAACAAACAAAAACAAACTTTTTATTATCATTATAAACCTAACAAACAGTTTATATATGAATGTTTGTATTCAGATACAATAAAACTGACTTTCATACCTGTAAGTTATGCTTATGCATGTACAAACGAAAAGCTATAGATTTGAATGTAATATTTAGACGAAAATTTAAGTAAAAGTTTTATAGATGAAGATTTCAATATAGAACTATTGACACTTTCTGTCGTATTACGCTTATCGATTTTCCTTATTTATATTTAACGTTGCTTACGGAATCTTTGAGCTTCAGTATGGAAAAACATTACAGCAACATTGACTAGGTTGTGGGGACTAAGGAGGGATACCCTTACGCGAGTATATAAATTGATTTGTATAACCGTTCACAGGGGAAATCAGCTGACGGTACCTTTAATTATCTATGTCATCTCGTTTACCTTTAGGTAGATGTGGCTATTGATTGCTATAATCTGAAGAGTCAGCGCATTATTACACACAGTCCGAACGGGCAATTACCACTGGCGAGCGATCTGTAAACTCTGTTATACTATCGACAGGAGGAAGCTCCCTATATGATGGTACGATGTCATTAACTAGTGACGTCATATAATACATGATATAATTACTGTATCATCTGTAGTTCTGACCTGAATCCCCATAGAACTTACAGACATAGATGATGACACTAATGCAAACTAGAATATGTTTATAGTACATAATTTGGAAAATGTGTGTGAGGTCAGACATTATCATTCTGAACTTATATTTCAATAATAAAGTATCTTCGTAGTAGAATTATTGAGTTCAAAATCCTAACTGTATCGGGCCATACAAAATATGTTTGTTTCCTGTCTTTAACAGTCCTTTCTATATCCGGTCTTTAACAGTCCCTTCTATATCCGGTCTTTAACAGTCCTTTCTATATCCGGTCTTTAACAGTCTTTTCTATATTCGGTCTTTTAACAGTCAATGCTGTATTGGATCTTTATAACAGTCCTTTCTGTATCCTGTCTTTAACAGTCCTTTGTGTATACGATCTTTGGTAGTCCTTTCTGTATCGGATCTTAAACAGTCCTTTCCGGTCTTTGGTAGTCTTTTCTGTATCCCGTCTTTAACAGTCCTTTCTGTATCCTGTCTTTAACAGTCCTTTCTGTATCCGGTCTTTGGCAGTCTTTTCTGTATCCGGTTTTTAACAGTCCGTTCTGTATCCTGTCTTTAACAGTCCTTTCTGTATCCGGTCTTTAACAGTCCTTTCTGTATCCTGTCTTTAACAGACATTTCTGTATCCGGTTTTTGGCAGTCTTTTCTGTATCCGGTTTTTAACAGTCCGTTCTGTATCCGGTCTTTAACATAACATTTCTGTATCCTGTCTTTAACAGTCCTTTCTGTATCCGGTCTTTGGCAGTCTTTTCTGTATCCAGTCTTTAACAGTCCTTTCTGTATCCGGTCTTTGGCAGTCTTTTCTGTATCCGGTCTTTAACAGTCCTTTCTGTATCCGGTCTTT
>NW_018407346.1:741268-744764 GCF_002113885.1 Mizuhopecten yessoensis
TCTGTATCCGGTCATTCACAATACTTTATGTATCCGGTCATTCACAATACTTTCTGTTTCCGGTCATTCACAATACTTTATGTATCCGGTCATTCACAATACTTTCTGTATCCGGCCATTCACAATACATTCTGTATCCGGTCATTCACAATACTTTATGTATCCGGTCATTCACAATACTTTCTGTTTCCGGTCATTCACAATACTTTATGTATCCGGTCATTCACAATACTTTCTGTATCCGGCCATTCACAATACATTCTGCATCCGGTCATTCACAATACTTTCTGTTTCCGGTCATTCACAATATTTTCTGTATTCGGTCTTTAATTGGCCTTTCTATATCCGTACTTTTTCCATACTTTCTGTGTCCGGTTATTCACAATACTTTCTGTATATGACCATTCACATTTTTTTGTATTCAACCTTTTGCAGTCCCTTTATTTGTATCCGGTCATTCACAATACTCTCTGTACCCGGTCATTCACAATACTTTCTGTATCCGGTCATTCACAATACTTTCTGTTTCCGGTCATTCACAATACTTTTTGTATCCGGTTATTCACAATACTTTCTGTATCCGGTCATTCACAATACATTCTGCATCCGGTCATTCACAATACTTTCTGGTTCCGGTCATTCACAATACTTTCTGGTTCCTGTTAATCACAGTTCTTTTTTAATTTTTGATTATAATTCATTTGCATGTTAAAGTTGGAATGCTTTTGTTCATAACGTTTCGATATATCAAAACTCATGTCTTGAAAAGTTTCTATAAAAAAAAATGTCTCAAATACACGCAGTTTGAACGTACAATATCCCATAAACAAACTATGACAGGCAAATTTAACATTCAAAGCCTTAAATCCATACCTCTATTGATTTACGCGATACATCATAAATATACAGATTCTTCTACAACTTTTGATATATATTATAAATAAAAGAGTTATCTCATTTAGTCCTTAATGTCTAAAATAACGTTTAAAAATATCTTTGATTCAATAAAATGAATCTCATATTCACTCAAGATTTCTTTTTTACATTCAATCATACCTCCTTATACATTTAAAGATATTTCCATCATTATGGATGAGACATCTTTTCGTTTCAAGATGATATGAATTTAATATATTTCTTTTCTTTTCTTTTAAAGATATCTCTATTTGATTTAATATATCTCTATTCTTTTTGATTTGGAGATATCGTTTTTGGATTAGAGATATCTTTATTTGATGTAAATATGTATCGTATGACTTTTCTACCGCTTTGGTTATCAAATAATAAGTTGGCTAGTCATAACAAGCTAATGTTTAATGTCTATCATTAGACACATATGACACTGCAACTAATATTTAATGATAAGCATTTGCAACGAGTTAAACAGTTTCCATTAAAAGTGCTTGTCGCTTAACGCATTAGAAATTGAAGGGGGTGATATAATTTTAAACGAGTTCATTAATGAAATGTTTCGAACTGTATCGCAATATAAATCTACCGCTACCGTTAACTCTGTTGGCAAACATGTCTGTTTTTGATAAACTACATAAATGGACCAGCGATACGGGCAATCTGTTCATTGACTGAAACCACCATGAATTGTACGATGGATGTTAGTACAGTGGCACGCGAGCAGGAATTCTGGTAACGTGCATTTCGTGTGTATGTAATAGACTGTTGTTGCTAAGTAATCTTAGTCAGGTATCAATCATATACAGACGATGATTGGACACTATTTCTGAACCGTGGGGGGTCTGCACAACAGTCCGGAACAAACGCTGAGGTAAACAACCATGTTTACTAGTTATATATATTAGTGACAGATACAGCGATCGGAAGATTCTAAAAATATTTGCTGCACGGCGACCATATGTGCGTGACTTCTATCATGTGGTTTATGCACAGTGAGTATGCAGTGGCCCATCGAACAGGCACTGCCATGTAGTATGCACGTGAATAAGAGTCAAGGTCATGTGGCATAACCTTACGAGTTATCAGATTATTCTCGGAATGATATGACGTGTTCCAGTCCTCTAAGTTCCGGTAATCCTTTGTCTTACATCCTTAATGTACATGCCCGAGGTTTCACCGATAATTACCTACCGTAGAATCCCTACTACCTTTGTATAAACAGGTGCCCACAAGGACCATTGTCCTCGACGTTAGGACGTGCCCGCGAGTTTTGTCTTAACTAGGTTATGTGGCTAATTACATGTGTAAGGCTGCAGCTGATGCTCGACCTTAAGTCGACCATGCCAGAGTCATGATGCAATAATCGATGTACCATTGGCACAACAGCTAGATACATTAGCTGATTATGATAAAACTTCCTATTTAAGATTTTGTAAATCAATAAATTATGTTTCCACGAGCTAAATCGTGATATGTTTTAACGATACTCGATTTCTCTGCGGCGCTCGGCGCCAGGTCAACTAGTTATAAGCAGTTAACACACAAATAGTCCTTATTGTTATAGACCAAATTCACACCATAAACCCCAATTTCACAGTGGCCAGGATATCAATCTTGAATAGGTCATTAGGAGATCTGGAATGGTGCGGCTTATATAGATATAGAGGCAAATGAAGTCTTCTCTAGTCTACACGCATACTAATTAAGCTTTCTTGGTAAATTGTGGCGAAGAAGATTTGAAAACGAGTTTTTAAATTATGGAAGGTTGTTGATTTTTATTTTCATAATACCATTGCTACGTTACCTACATTTCTATCTGTGTTTAATAGTGTATGATGCACTGTGGCATGTGGTTAACATGGGTTGGTATTGACGCTAAATTTAATGAAATTCGAAAAAACAGGCGTAGCTTCCGCAATATTTACAGGATATGCTGGTCAACTTCTTTGTTGACTCGAGTGCACGGAAACACTACCTAATGGCAATATCGTTCACGTATTTACGTTGATATCCCTGGCGATCCCAGTTAGGCATACCAACATGATTTCGGTGAGTGAACTCGTAAATCGCGTAAACAGATTGATGACACATATTTCAGAGACCTGCCTATATCCGGAACAAATAGCCTAAAAATAGCCGAAAATGACTACGGGAAACTTTTGCGTATTGTGCTGAGTAACACACCCACTCGGTCTCTAATCTGCAGACTCCTGCATGTTTTCCTTCTTTAAATCTTCCTGAACACACTCGGAGTATTGTTCATTGCTAACCTTGAAATATAACTCGTCTGACATGTTTCTGACAGGTTCGAATACATTGCCGTCACGAAGGAGGTTTAACATAGTTATTTGTCTCTGATAGTTCAATCGGTTAAATAAACACTTCAGACAAGTTCCCAGAATAGGATTTCGTTGACGAATTCAGCTTAAACGCTATTTATTTAATTGTTTTAATTTCATTATCCGATGTTACTGTAGTATTGTGCTATTACTTATTCAACTGCTAAGATAACATTGTTGGCCCAGTTGGTATTATTAAGATAAAAGACTACGGAAAAGAAGAGGATCTGCGTGGTTACGGAAGA
>NW_018407346.1:745940-782224 GCF_002113885.1 Mizuhopecten yessoensis
AAATGATGAACCATGCGGCCTTGGTGTTTAAAGTTATTAGTACATCTATATGGGGAAATCACAAAGCTATATTTGCAGCTCTGCATCATAATTTCCTTCCTCAACACTTCGAATAATTTGCTTTTGTTCTGTTTTCATTTATTCGGATTGTTCGTTAAGCTTACCACTTAAAAGACATAAGCATCCTTTGTGGGACTACATCCTGGTTGGACGTCCGTAATTGCAAATTCATTAGTTTATAACCAATTGAAGTGACGGAAGTAATACTAAACTGTTTGATAAATACTAACGTTATACAAACACTTCTACTGTTTACAGGAGCTGTATCAGCCGTCACGCTCACTGCGGTCGGAGTCAGAATCTTTGTTGTGTGTCCCAAAATCTCGTACTGTGACCTACGGAAACAGATGCTTTAGGAGGGTTTCGGCTACGTTGTGGAATAGCTTACCATCTGCTATTAGAAAGTCAAATAACCTGGCCAAGTTCAAGAAGGACATTAAAACTCACCTCTTCACGTCTGCATTTTAGAATCTTTGCAAAGACGTCATGTAAATGTGCACATTGCTAGCTTAAATGTATAAAAATGATTGTAAGCCTTTGGTTTTTGTTTTCACAATTATAACCATTACTATTATCCATATGTTGTAAAGCGCTTTAGAGTAATTTTACAAATTATATAGGGCGCTATATAAATGTTGTATATTATTATTATTATTAATATTTTTATTTACTGGCAGGCATTAGAGTGGATGAAGTGAAACCCCAATTAACAAAGAACTTGACGTCATCATTGTGGTGCCACACATATTTGCAATTCTTGCAGTTATTAATTATATCATCCCTTTGTTAAACCTTTTAATATATATCTTAATATCGTCTGATAATTCTGTTGGATTTGAAGAAGAGATATTCAAAAACATAAACGAAAAAAAACCCATACAAAAGCATATTCCGTCTTTGCGTATTGCAGAGTTATCATCTCTTGTGAGCAGGTATTGATTGTTACGTCATTGGTTTGTGTGAGAAACTTACGTCGTTTTCTCAAAAGTTGATGACGTTACTCTCAATAACCAAATGACGTAACAATCAATACCTGCTTACAAGTTACCCCCACCCCCCAAACTTTACTCGAAATACACAAACATGTCAGTGTCAATAATCTACACGTGTTCATACGTTTGTATTCCATAACAGGCACGCATGAATACAATATGTTAATTTCATCTCGACTATAATGAACCCTTAACATGAATTAAGAAATGATTATTTCATATCTCACACCTATACATGTAATATATATTTTCATATCTAATATAAAAAAGTTATTTCCAACGCCACACGGCATGGGTCATACATGTAGCGCGTGTTGGCTGCTTTTTGGGAGAGACACAACTATCTGTTGACGGGCGAATTTCTGTCTTTCACGTGCAAGTATTCGAGAAAAATGCAAACATTTAAGACTTTTGTTATTTATAGATGAACATGTACATGTCAACACTGTGATGCTACGAATTAACTCAGTAATATCAAAACTGCTCAACATTTAGTTGTGATACGTTTACATGTAAAGTTCAAACATTGCAATCACCGAACACTAATCCTCTCGTATTCCTACTGATGGGGCTGAATGGGCGAAGAGCTCATGGACTGTGATGTGTTTACTTTTATTTCATGTTATGCAATACACTAACAAAAAGATAAATTCTAAACTAGTATAATGCCTGCTCAGCGAATTACGTTATCATCACTATCCTTTCTGTATGTTAACCCTACTCTCATTGGGATTTTATAATAACAAACAACATTTGATATAGCGCCCTATCTAGCTAACAAAAGCAGCACTTTGATACTGGTGAGACATTGAATAGTCGTCATATCCGGCTTAGTTCTGCGAAGGGAGAAATAATTGATGCTTGTTTGTATCGCAATCACAAGTACGCGTTCTATTTCCTAAAATACGAATCCGGAACTGAGGAGTGATCTTAGTAGCATATTACTATCGCTGTGCTGCGATAACACACGGCGCATTCTCAATGATTATATCTCCGGTTTATAGGGTAAAACGTCAGTATAATGGTCCTAATCAAAATTATTGCGTCATTGCTGGTTTCTTCTTAAATGTGACGAAGTTCCGTGTCGAACTGTTTTGGTTTGTTTGTGTTTTTCGTCCCATTAACAGCTGTGATCATTTAAGGACGTGCCAGGTTTTGAGGGTGGAGGAAATCCGGAGTTCCCGGAGAAAAAAAACACCGACATACGGTTAGTGCCTGGCGACTGCCCCACGTAGACCTCGAACCCGCGAACCCGTGGTGGAGGGCTAGTCAGACGCCTTAACCACTCGGCACCAAGTCGAACTGCGCTTCGTCTAAAACCACAAATGCAGAACGTGACTTTTCTTAATCTCTTTAGACAGATGATTCATTAGTGTTACAACGTTAATTCTTCCTCTCATGTCATACTTAGACACGCTAACTAAATAAGACAATAGCCCGATAAATTCATTACTTGGTATATGTTTCAAACTATCCTTAACTTCCTGACTACTGTTTTACTAGGAATTGCTATACTGCATCATTGAACATGTTTGAACGGAACTGTGTTGTCTACCATGGTCTTGTTTTTGAAAATACGTATTTCAATCCCTGAACTGTATGCATGCCTAAAAATATCAGACAAAAGGTGATACAAATATCATGTATACTTTCAGTGTTGTCGATGCTGATTCTTTAGCTCAGAATATTGGTTTTTGTTTGATATATAGTTAAGTATTTGGCTTCCGACAGTTTGAAAATATTAAATGCAAACAAAACAATTTGACAAAAGCAAAGACTCGACAAGACTAGCTAACTCTATCATGAAATATCCGACTCAAGAATCTCACTGCTAGAAATACCCTTTACTTTCAACAATACGTTTTAATACTTCATGCTGAAATATATTAAAATTTGTGAACTTTAATGTTTTAATAAATAGAGTATCCTTTATTATTCCTCGCTAAAACCATATATATCTCACGAAAATGGCAGGATGCCGATAATGTTCATGAGAGAGAAGACAAGACAAAATGTAGGTATATTCTGAAGTTATGTAAGTGAAATATATATGTTATTCAAGGGCGACAACATTAGCAGTTCTGCTTATTATTATTTTTTTAAATATCCACAACGACGAATATATAACTGCATACAAAATATGGGAATTATCAGCGTAACATCTTGCGCCATATGTTTACATCAAGCTCAACAACAAGGCTTCACGACCTTTTTTAAAAAGCTACTCAATGCAATGGTATGTTTGTTTGTTACCGGTTTCTGCTATTACATGTATTTTGAAATATTTAATCACAATAGTAAGCAATTGGTTTAAAGGATTTGATATAAAGCTTTGTAGTGTATGAAAGAAAGAGGTATAAGAAAAACATTTTTTATCGTCGCTTCATTTCCATCTGACTATAAAATCTCCGGCTATGAATCCAGTAAATTGAAAGTACATTTTCTCTTAATATCAATAGTGTCTTCATACCATGCTAAATAAAACTTATGACAAGAATTGTAGTTTCAATTTTCTAAAATAAATAAAATTCAATATCTTAATGGCAAACAGAATTGGTTATTAGGATATTTTGTTTACAACTGACGGCACGTGTATGACTGACTCTCCGTATTACGCCTGAAAAATGAGTAGCATCTGTTTTGATCACACACATTTCACAGACATATTCATTTATGTATTTAGTTATTTTCTCACGTACAATTCTAATTTATTTATTTTCTCACATACAAGGAAGGGATAGGTAGCTCATTAAAAAATTAAATTACAATTTCACGTGAATAACACCTGTGTTAGGATGCTGGAGAAAAACAAATATATTTTTCTGTGTATGTGACTTGTGGCTATAACATTTATTTTCCGACTTGTCAAGGCTGTTGTATATTTCAGTAGAAAGTTAAGCATTGTTAACGTATCCTCGTGTAGGTAGATTTACATACTTGTGTGGTCTTTTAGTTGTAAACACGTGATGCTTAGATTTGTGTCCAAAAAGGGTAGTCTAGTGGTAGGTCGCCTGGCTCGTGACCAAAGGATGGTGGGTTCGAGTCACGGCACGGTATTGTGTTGTATAGTCGAGCAAGCTACGTTACTCCGCTTGTTCCAGTCTACTCAGCTGTAAATGAGTACGTGGTTGTGTAATACTAGAATTGTAGAATGCTAGCTGTGAACGCCGAAATGGCAGCACCGGCTGTATACTCCCTAGTGAGTTGAGAAAGATATTGGCTGGTTGCAAAGGCCCTATAACATGGGTAATACTTTGTGAACCGCTTTGAGACGACCTACGAACTAGGTTGTGATAAAGCGGTATATAAGAACCTCGAATTATTATTATTATTATCACATAAAAACATGTGAGTGTCTATGTTTGTTCTAATTCATTATGACCATCATCTTATATCACTGTACTAACATTACACATTATATTTATTTAGATATTTTTTGAGACAAAACGGAAAAGGGCAGGGAAACAGTGTGTTGCCTTACACAAATCGTAGGTATTATAAAGGGCTCCTGTACCATTACTAAAAAAAACTGTAACTTTACATTCATGATTTTTCGACATGACTATGACAAATCATTTCTGAAACGAAATTTATATTTTGAGAGACGTTTATGATGAAATGAACAAGTAAACAATACATAGCTGTGTTCTGATTGTGAAAATACACAGTTTATAAGTCCGATCCAATATCACCACCGCCCCCCAATCAATTGAACTACTTGGCCAGTATCCTGGCAGAATCACGATGTGCTTTTACCGAGAACGAAATTAAGGCGAGGTTATTGTACCATTGTACCTTAACACTACAGTAAACCCCGCTAACTCGAACTCGTGGGGTCCAGATTAATAGTTCAAGGACTACATGGTATTCGACGAATCCGAGGTTCGACCGACTTCGTCATTTATTTATCAGGTGGGACAACAGACAGTACGAGCACTGTAAATATCGCAGATAGTAGATGATAGAAGTAAAAAGGAAGTTTAATAAATATGACAACATTTAATAAGATATAAAATAGCTGAACAATGAACACATGTAGCCATCGGTATTAAGAAAGAAACTAAACTAAAAAGCTACATGTGTAATGCATGAAAAAAATGGAAAAAATGTGAATCATATGTAGGACGTTTATCAAGCAGGGAAGCCGCAAACTGATCCCATTTCCCCGAACCAGATGACCCGCCATTGCACGTGGCGTGACGTGAATTAGATACAGATTCTGGAGCACCAGTAAGCTACTGACGTTGTCATTCACATTTTATCAGTTCATAACACTCTCGTAAATGTCCGCACTCTTATTAACGTACTCCTTCAGAGAAAAGCGTGGGCGCGAAGTGTACACGTCAGTGTGCTTGGGAAAAATGATACATTTAACTGTATGTGTAACATACGACCATTGTCACGTGTGGTATATACTTCAATACAGCCGGAAAGCTAACCGAAAATAACGAATAATAAATATCATATCAAGAAACTTGGATTAAAATAATGCGTGTGCGGCATAATTCTCCGATGAAATAAACCATTAAATATCTATATTTAATTGTATTTATGATGTGTGCTTGTGGTTTTAATTTTAACTCAATATAGTGTTATTTTTATTTCAAGCGAGTGGCTTGGCTACACGCTTGGATATGCAAATAAGTCACGTGACAACATGATGACGCCTGGCGGAAGTTTCTGCGTATAGGTCACCTGACTCGCACACAAAGCGTCACTGAGAAGAAAGAGCAAAGGCTAAAGGTCAAAAGCCATTTTTATTTGTATACCCGCCACCTCCCCTGTCTCCACTAGGGTGAAGTTGTGTGGTATTCTATGTAACTAATTTTTACATTGCCTTTGCTCTTTAGTATGATAATTTTTCTCTTCAGTATTTTGTTATCAATATGCATTTTAAGTCACGTTCATTGTAATACCTCTATCTGTTATGAGGGTTAAATCATTATGTAACGGTGAGGCCAGATATATACCTCACCTACACTAGTCAATCTTGTTTTTACATACGTAATGTTACGTACTGTTATATGTACTGTTTTTACGTAAAGTCATATGCAGTTGTGTAATGTCGTTATATAATGTCGTTATAATAAACGGCCTTTACAATCACAATTGTAGTTGACTAGTGTACAAGCTTGCAGTCTTGAAGTCATACCATGTGAACAAGCAGCACGACATAAATGGTATTTCACCATATTCCAAAGTATAGAAAAAGGCTGAACGATGCCATTGTGTGTCGAATTTGATTCGTATTTACGCTGCTAACGAATTGTACTGTACTTGTGAAGATCGTTTCGTCGCTTTTATGCTAGAATAGCCTTACAGTGTATGTGAGTGTCGGTTTGTATTTAATAGTTACTTATATATTTTACCTATAGGAGTCGGTTAGTTGTGAATTTACATATGTAGGTTAAAAGTGGGAGTCGGTTAGTTTTGAATTTATTTATGTAGTTTACATGTGAGAGTATGTTAGTCGTAAATAATTATAGGGTTTACATGTGACAGTCGTAAAGACGTGTGTAGTTTATGTGTGAGAGTCGGTTAGTCGTAAAAACGTATATAGTTTATATGTGAGTGTCGGTTAGTCGTAAACACGTATGTAGTTTATGTGTGAGAGTCGGTTAGTCGTAAACACGTATGTAGTTTATGTGTGAGAGTCGGTTAGTCGTAAACACGTATGCAGTTTATGTGTGAGAGTCGGTTAGTCGTAAACACGTATGTAGTTTATGTGTGAGAGTCGGTTAGTTGTATACACGTATGTAGTTTACACGTGAGAGTCGGTTAGTCGTTAGCACGTATGCAGTTTATGTGTGGGAGTCGGTTAGTTGTAAACACGTATGTAGTTTGTGTGTGAGAGTCGGTGAGTCGTAATCACGTATGCAGTTAACGTGTGAGAGTCGGTTAGTTGTATATACTTATGTAGTTTACATGTGAGAGTCTGTTAGTCGTAAACACGTATGTAGTTACCATGTGAGAGTCCGTTAGTTGTATACACTTATAGAGTTTACATGTGAGAGTCGGTTAGTCGTAAACACGTATGGAGTTACCATGTGAGAGTGGGTTAGTCGTAAACACGTATGCAGTTTACGTGTGAGAGTCGGTTAGTTGTATATGCGTATGTAGTTGATGTGTGAGATTCAGTAAGTCGTACACACTTGGGTGGTTTACATGTGAGAGTCGGTAAGTCATAAATACTTATGTAATGTACGTATGAGAGTCTGGTAGTCGTAAACACCTATTGAGTTATCATACGAGAATCGGTTCGTCGCTGCCCTTATGCCACTTCTAAGTACTAGGATGTTTTTTCGTCCATGTACCCTGGTGGCAGGTATGGTGATATAACCTGTTTTACGTTGAATTGTCAAACAACAAGGTTTGGTTATATATAGTGTCTTTCGTTTATAGGGTATGACTTAAACCTCCCGCATCGCTGGAGACTTCATATCGGACCGATTGTTTGCCAAATACGTTCCGTATGAAACAAAGTATTCGCTCACAAAGTACTTGCAATGTGAATAAGTTGCACTGATATATCAGTGGTTTGTCAGTTAACACTCTAAATGTACAGGTCTTATCCGCAGCTGATCACATTGCTTTATACTTACAACGGTAAAGTACAGTATATCATGTTACCAAGATAAGTATAGACAATACAACTCAAGGTTAACACTGATATTTATACTGTGTGGGTCAATCAGGCGAATCCGGTCATAAATCTTCAGAAATACACCTCGACTTGACCATTTACATGTGAAATGCAATTTGGATATACATATACTTCTTTTGTTATTTCTTCTAAATTTATGAAACAACTCCAACATTTCACGGCTTACAATTTACTACGCAGCCTTGATAGCGTCAAACCTGGTAATAATGCTGGACATCGTACGATTATATTTCTCATGACCTTACGCCAAGTTTAGAGATTAACGCGATACACATATCTACCCTTACAGCACTAACTATCCTTGTTCTGTTTAAATCAACACGGCTTATATAATTAACAACTCAAAGTACACATTGCCTATGAATGTGTTCTGCAATAGCTAGCATATTGAATTTGAAAAGCGATGAATGAGATATCAGTTAAGTTACTTTCTTGTATTTGTAAGTGCAAACAACAGGTACATAATTATAAAGGTAAACATGCGATTGCTTACCTTTCTAATTATAATAAACTCGTAGAATTCAAAACAATAAAACCATAGTGAACAGAAAACTGCATCGCCATACTTATTTGTGGTAAGGTAAAAAACAAAAGCTAAACTAAAACAAATACAACATCATAATATCAGCAAAGATCTTCACTATAAGTCATTACGATTAGACGACAGGGAAGTATATGGACACCACAACAAAAGGAAAGACATCATGATCGCAACAAAACACCGTAGGAGAAACCCAGACACACCAGCATGGTAAGCGGGCCAAGCACTGTCTTACGTCATCACAGTGGAATCTTCCATGATATCCTTCGTTAACATATGTCGGAACCTTCATGTGCTCCGTCACCACATCTGGGTTCAGTAAAGAGGTCCTTATTTATTATATTTGAGGTGTGTTATGATGTCATTCGCACTATATCTAGGATCTGCAATACTGTCGCTAATTAGGCCGTATGGGATCTGTGAAGAGATATTCCGTCACCGCATGTGGGGCAGTTCAACAGCAACTCAGCATTTGGTTTCCGCCATTATTTCTGCCGGCACCACATGTGGTAACGGCCATGATGTCTTCGTCTGATCGAGGGAAATGCGTGATACGCAATTACCGTCGATCTAAGGCAGAATTAAATCATGTTTTACTGTGGTAGACACTGACTGTCAAATGTTAGATGTCATGATGACGATCGTATGATCCTAAATATAGATTGTATGTTATCCCAGTCGTGTAATGGCTACTTTGATGCGTTATTTTTCTCAAAAACAGGACAGTCCTGAAGTTGCTCAACATGTGTGATACTAGTATGTTAATTATTAGAAGAGGCTAGAATATTTACACCGAGAAAAGGAGAGTAAATGAGAACAACAAAAAAAAAAAATCCGAATATCGGTGATGAATAGTCCTTACATCGGCTTTCAAACAATTAAGTCAAGTCAATATTGCAGTTTTGGAATGTTTTATTCATTGAATTTGAGTATTTTGTATAAATATAAAGAACAAGGCCCAGTTGTTAAAATCATATCGTGATAAATACCCAAATTTGTTCAAATATTTGTGCGATTCCTTTTTAGAATTGGTCATATTCAGTCTTTTTAGGTTCATTATAATTTTCATTGTTTATGTAATATATACATGTACTGTACTTTGTGGATGTTTTGTGTTAGGTTTGCAGAAAAGTAATTATTTATTAATTCTTTGATTGATTGATTGATTGATTGATTCATTCATTCATTCATTCGTTCTGTATTTGATTTCAACAGCTTGGATTAATAAATAAATTAATTAATTCGCATTCATCCATCAATTCACTCATCCTTCCATCCATCTACAAACTTTGTTTTATATATCAATCAATCAATCAATCAATCAATCATTTATTTTATTGAAGTGTCACATGTTAATACATTCTATATATTAGAACAGGTATCTGAGAAATATATACCCGTGCTTTTCATTCTATCATTCATGCATGACATACACTCGTCGGTATCAGTAGAAAACAGTCTTTATACTGTAACGAACCAAACTATTTTACCTGGTCTTCTGTTAACAAACTCCTGCATAGACTCAATCACACCTAATAGGTGGGTTATTACATGTATTATAATACTAAATACTATACTAAACTAAACACGTATACATAGATTTTCCGGCATTTGGTATTTTATAACACATTATTATCACATACCATCGAAGAAACAAATTGACTAACCTTTAAAAACTTCTCATTTGTATAACACACACACATATATATAATATACATATTCTATAATATAAGAAAATATACAAAGATACAAAGATATGGATAGTGTGTAGGGTATTATGAAAAATAAATATCATATATACGTTATCTATGAATTAAATATTAGGAACGTTGACATTACACTGTATGGCCTTATATACAACACTGCAAACTCTGACTTATCTGTATCAAGATTGGAAATGTTACATGTATCATGCTATTATTTTATGTTTATTATTATTTCGGAAAATGTGATTTGTAGTAAATATTAATTATTTTTCCGTGTCCGTTTGTAAGGATATTTCTTATGTGTTGCTATTTCTCCTAATTGGTGTTCAACAAGTACTTTATCATCAATGGCAAGTAAAGAATGAGCTTGTTTTCACTACGAATCTCATAACGATGTGAGGGACGTGATTTTGAGACGTGTAGAGGGAGACAACTCTTAGTTCCGTATAAAACAGACCACCATTCATATAATAAATAAATGAATGTAACGGGTAAACAAGATATATTTTCCAAACTTTGATATTGAACAAAGTTCTAAATGTATATAAAACAAAATAAACAATTATGTTAGCAGTCTTTATAGAATATATAGAAAAAAATAACAAGATAAAAAATACCTTATCTTCACTCTTTGAACAATTGGGTATACGTTTTTTTGAGTGCTTTTAAAGATTCAATGTACATCATTAATAAAATATTGAACAACATATAAAATACAAATATATTTACTACACAATTGAATTAAATCATATGTGTGTAGTATATTACAGTATCAAAGACGTTCTTAAAAAGAGTGGGGGATTGATGATAATTGAACACAAAAATATTAAATCTGAAATACATATATCAAAATATGAATAATTGAAATGGACATTAACAGAAAGAAACAAAATGAAGTTATACTGAATGAATTTTCAATTAAATTAATACATTTTGAGAAAATCGATTTAGAAATATGTTATTCTAGTTACGTTCAATTGATTGAAATAAAACACTGATTGACAGGCACGTATGATGTATGAACGTGAATTGAATTCAATAAAATATTTAACATGTATGCATTAATTTGAATTGAATACAACGAAAAATGAGTGGACGTGAAACATAAACGCAACAAAATGATGTGACATATAATTGAACATGATTCAATCCATTAAATGTAGACGAATTTATCTTTTAATGACATTTAAATTATGATTAATTTTCAATGATCTAGCCCCTATCTTGGTAAGCCTCTAAACCATACGATACACAATAATGTTTAACATTGTCGTTGAAATTCGGAAAATAGTCTTTGCTAAGACAAATGAAAACAAAACCAACGTGAAAAAAGATCGAAAACAAATGCGTTCGTCTTCAATGAATTTGATGCTGTTACTCGCAGAATCCTGTACAATTGGACGCCTTGAAGATTTGCCCGTGCTCCGGACAGGAATCGATAGCTGCAATGACGTCATCACCACATGCAACGTATTGATCGTATCTGTACGGATGTTTAAAGTTGCACCCATGTGTTTTACCTTCACAGAACTCGCCTGTAAACAAAAACAAATGAAACTGTTCTAATAATAGGCTATGTAATGAAAAAAGCATACGCTATCATTTCTTTTAAAACTTACAGTGTATATAATTACAGAAACTTTGAAAACGATATCATTTTACATGTTAATAATTAATCACACATTTTAAATACACCCATTCATATTGTGTGTACAGATATTTAGATATACGCATGGGGTCAATATTGCATCCAAGATCTATGGTCATCGATGGATATGTACAAAAGATACAATGTAGCATTTTTTATATTCCAATGTTTACACAATCGAAGGGTTTTCTGCACCGGAGGACAAGTTGACTTTATTGTATGTTTATCAGTATTTGTGTTTACATGATAATACCAGATAGTATCCCTCATTACCAAACATAAATATAGTTCTGCCAATATCGCTCAAAACACGGTTTCCAAATAGACTTATACGTTTCCTTTAGTCGCCTCATTGATCAGGGCCGCGATCGGCTGTGGTAATATAGGAGGGAGGTATATTTCTAGAGTAAAAACTCTACAATCAAAATACAATAAATTTTCTTTGCACTATGTCGATAACAATTGGCATTGGCAGGTTTGATAAAGGAGGTGCTTACATGTATATTAGTCTCTCGTAACAGTCACGTGACATATTATGTACATGTACATAAGCAATGATGCAAATAGCCCGTTGCAAATGCACGATGAGTTATATGAAAGAAAGAGGCACAGAGGGCCTGTATCGCTCAATTGGATATCTAAGAAATCATGGTTAAATATCTCCAAATAATATATCAGGGATAGGGCCAGACCCCAAGGCCAATCCTTATCGTATCTGTATTTGATTTGTCATGCCCAGCAATTGTATGTATGTTTACGGGTGGAGATTTCAACTGTTTCCAAGTTGTGACTCAGAAACTAGGTCCCTAGGGTTGTGGCCAGAACCCAAGGGTCAATATTTATATCATGACTTCATTCGTCTCTTTATGTCAAGCAATTGTATATCTGGTTATCCGGTTCGGATCTCAAATGTTTCAGAGTTGTGACTGAGAAACAAGGTCCCTAGGGGTGTGGCCAGACCCAAGGGTCAATGCATTCATCTCTTAATACTCAGCAATTGTAAATATGGTTATATGGTGGGGATCTTAACCATTTTAATTCAAGTTAACTTTTTTTGGCCCCACCCCCTAGCCTGAAGAGTCAGCCTGTCCATTATTCATCCCCAACACAGTTGTGCATCCCCACCACATAGGAATGCTTCTAACCAAATATTGTTGATATTTATCTCTTATTTCCAGGGAGGAAGACGCTTTAAACAAAATTGCCAAATCATCCCTATTGGCCCCACCCCTCAGCCCCCTGGGGTGTCAGCTCCACCTATTGTATAATGTTGAATCCCCGCCACCTAAGGATGCTTCCAACAAAATATTGTTGATATCTGTCTCTTATTTCCAGAGAAGAAGACGATTAAAGCAATATATAGCCAAATAACCCCTTTTGGCTCCAACCATCAGCACCCCCCCCCCCCCNCCCCCGCTGGAGACCAGCCCAATAGGAAATTTTACTTGTATGAAAAAAACATATAGCCCTAACTGCATGCTTTTCGTAGTCAATATTGCCATACACTTTTATGCATTTTTGTATTTACTTTTATTAAATCTGAAATCTCAGAAATAATAGCTATGTAAAGTTGGATAAAGCTATACAGGTTTTTAAGCTATGTAGCGCATCGGCTAGTGTACTGGACATGATAAAGGTAAATACAATTCACAAAAAAACCTTACCTGGGATGACAAGCACAGTCACTGTTTCTGTAAGAAATCTTAAACCACCATCATCGTCAGTGAAAGATATGGTTAATTTTAGACCTGTCCCGTTGTCCCGCAACGTTACTACATCTAAGTGGTATTCTTTAACGATGGACATCTCGCCAGTCTCGTTGCTCACTTGGTAACCACCAAAGATGTCGTCAGCCTGTGACAGGTCATGTTTTCCATTAATTGTTAATTTGACATTTTGAATTGTTGGCCTACATCCCAAACTTGCAGCGAATATTATAACTTTATCCTCTGCGTTCTCTTGAAAAGAGCCACCGGTTGTTGAGATGCGGTATTGATTTGCTAAAGAAAGAAAGAAAAAGAACCATAACTGTTTCATGTCATTTGATTAAATCATTTGCCCTTTTCCCGATCCATTATATTTTTTTTAGATTACGCAGCATCATTTGTATAAAAGAAAGTTGACGATGACAACCGACATCGGCAGATGTTTTAATCATATTCTCAATTAATGAATAAAAGTATCATGTTTAAAAGTCACATCTATGTTTTTATATACGAACAGTTGTGTATATAATATCATTCTATGTAATCGAATTCAGCGGGGAATTAAATAATATTAACAAAGGAAGCTTACCTTTGACTCGCATTCTTGTCGAGATATCCAGCAGATCGACTCCATTATCATTTTGCACGGTTATTGCCAACGTTTTGTTGTGGTCCGGACAGACGGTACCCTTCTTCACATATACCAGTTCCAAGACGTTCAGTTTTAAATCAAAGATGAAGTATTCAGAGGAATTACCAATTTCGACTCTACTGCCTGTCTGAAGACGTTCATTTTCTGATTTTCCGGACATTATCACAGTGACGGTTTGTGCGCCATCTGCTATGCAATATATACCTTTAAGGACCAATCTGGCTCCAACAGACGAGACGGAAGTAGTTGGTAATAGAATAAGATTTGGTCCATCTGGAGTATATTAATAACAAACCAATGTTATACATGTCCGATTTTAATACTTCAACTCAAAAATTAAAAATCATCTGGCGTTTACAGCGCAGCTTAATACATGTAGGATTTTCAAAAATATAATCAGTAATTAAAATCAATGTTCTACATAAAAAAGTTCGAAATAAAAGGAAATTTAATATTTTGTTTAAGTTTTTCAAACAGCTTACCAAAATATCACTTCAAATTATGACATTGCAAATATTGAAAAATTGATACTTATTTTATAATGGAAATGGAGCATTACATAAAAAAGGTAGGAAGAGAAAAATCTATACCGTTAACTTGTGTCTTTATCTCAAATGCGCCCTGTTCTGTCCTGATGACAAATTTACCACCGTCAAAGCAGGTACCTGGGGATAATCGAATTTCGACTTCAACAATTTTTCCAGAACCAGTTTTACTGACGGAAAAGGTGATTCTGGAATCTGTTGAATCACTAGTTGGAAACTCCAATTTGCTATGTTCTTTTTCCAGAACTAAAACGTCGTGTTCATCAATGGTCACGTGACGTACGATTGTGGCGTTCTGTCCGTGACTGATAACGGCATCGGGACTAACCGGTTCTGAAAATCAACAACAAAATGCACAAAATGCAGTTATTTGAACTGAATAAACAAAAAAAAATTCAATAAGAATTATGATGCCTAATTTACTTAAAATCATATTTTGGGACTTTCAAGTCAATAGTGCATAGTTAAAATGGCAAATCAGAAAAATAGTTGTAGCTTATATAAAAACTACCAGAAATAAAAAGAAGGCTTCTAATTTTAAAAAAAAGAAAAGAAAAATGGTTTGTCGAAGCAGAAATCCAAACAAAGAAACTATTTGTTTGCACCATATGGATATACATATGTATCGTGTATTTTAGAATTCTCATTAGTTGGAAAATTCAAAAGTTTGGAATTTCACACTTAAAACATATGTAGAAATAAGGCAAAGAGAGAAAGTTGGGCAAGGTAAAGTTTGTTTTTATTCGTTTTTCGTGATTCATTATTCAATAACGAATAAGGTACTTACTTTACCTTTACTTTCCAAAGGCAAGGTAAATTAGGTTCCTTATTCGTTATTTATCATTCATTATTCAATTAAAAAGAACTTTCCTTGCCCAGAGTGCCTTATCCGTTATTCAGTGAAACCTATAACGATAAATGATGTTAACAAAGAAATCACACACTGACGTTCAAATGTTTTTAAAACCGATATGCAACAGTTCACATTTCCGTTTTTTTCCAAAACAAAAAATGATTTATCGCCAAATAACATGTAACTGGACAGGTACACCTGCAGCTTGTTTTAGCTTCAATATATAAATCAGAAAGCTCCTTTTTTAAACAAATAATTTGCCGAATCATAAAGTCAAACAAAGTTACTTTTACATGTTTATATTATTTATATATTAGAATATATATTATCAACTGTAGATAAAACGTGTACATTTGTAACGTTAAAGTGGTCAAATAGGCGCATTTCCGTTCCGCTTCATTTTTACATAGATTTCAGAATACTTCAGACTTCGATTTTCATTCTTTTGACATCAAGTACCTCTGACGAATCTTTTATGAACGAAATAGTCATGTAGTGCAGTTCAATATCCATTCTACATCGGAAAACTATTTCAATAGAAGGTTCATTGCTTTGTGTTTACATTTATTATTAAAAACAAAAACAAAACAAAAACACAATAACATAGAGATTACCCAATGAGTTTCGGTAGGTTATCATGTTATCCAACTTGACTTAGCTAATGTTAAAATCAGAAAAAGACATGGAGTTAACCGAGTCTTTTACAATGGAAAATTACCTAACGAGTGTTAGATGCACATAATAATCATCCATCCTAAGTTGAGGGATCGTTTTTTCCCAGATAATTCAAATACAATATCTAGAAAACCATGTGTTTCTTCGGAGAATACATTGTTGACATAGCTTATGACGCCACAATGTAAGATGCTGCTGCAGAGCGTTGTTTCTTAACGTCACATTAAGGAAATTGACCAATATCCAAAGTGTTAACCAGATATAATTACATACTCTTAGCAGATTTAGCCTATGAGGCGTGGTGAGAAAACCTTGAATGGTTGAGGGAGAAACAGTATTCCATATCTCCTAATAATTCTACTTTCACTTTTCATGTTTACCTTTGTATTTGGCATCTGCTGAATTTATTGTCACCGATGACTCAGTAGTTGACGACATGGAAGCGCACTGGATATATTGAGCGTTCTCAAAACTATCTTGGGTCATTGTTATGGTGCACGTGTTAAGACCGTCTGTTGTTCCTTCATGTGTACACGACATTGGTTTCTGTATGTTGCTGTATCCGGGTACCATCAATTTGGCAGTTGTAACCACTGCATCGCAATGCGCAACAGCGCATATGAGTAGGACATAGTCTCGTCCATCTGTTAGGTTTCTGTATACCACCGGTTCAATATTTACAGGATCATCGAGCCCTTAAACAGACAGATTTGTTTTTTTCAATAAGCGGAATTGTAAAGGATGTTAATCCATTTGTTAAATCAAATACATAAAAGACAACAGTGAAAATATCACAAAGTTTATTATAATATACAATGCAATATTATATTTGTCTGTAATATGTAATGCATGCATCATAGCTCTTTGTTAGTGACTAAATATGTAGAACATCGCCACAGTTCTGTGTCTGTAATATATCAAACGTGCACCGACTTTTCACTGTTATGTTTAATGCATGCATTACAGCATTTTGTCTGTATTTTGTTATGCATGCACCACATAATTTTGTCTACTATGTAATGCTTCCATTATAAAATTTTGTCTTTAATGTATTATGCGTGCACTAAAAGCATTTTGTTTTTATTCATATGTTATTTGATATATTTTTTATGATTTAACAAGTATTATCATCCGATCGTGTGATGTGACTTTACGAAGAACTGATAAGGTCAGAAAATAAAGGTCAAAATACATACCTTGTTTTTCAATGTTTATGGGGGGAAGTCTCTGTAAAATCTTTTCACTAGCATTTCGGAGGACGACTGGAAAGATTCCTACCTTGTAACAGACGCTTGTATTTGGGTTTGAATAATACAAATCACCATCTTTCACATAAAAATGAATGTCATTCACGGTCGTGTCGGTAGTTTCGTTGAGGGGTATGACGATTTCTCCGTCGCCTTCACTAACATATTTACTTGCATTTAGGAGAACCGCCTCCACGTGTTTTCCTGATATTGGACACCTGGTTTCCCCTTCTGGAGTAACAGTGCAGTCTGAAATATATTAAAAATCAAATAAACCTTCCTTTTTAAGGGACATTTCTAATTTCTGCATCTATTTCTGCTAAGTCACGAGTCACGCGTGCTGATAGACTTGTGCACATGCGTTTATCGATTGATGCATATGGACATGTCCTTATCCTATGACATCACCAATATTCTGCATCCCTCGTATATTTCATTTTGACGCATTATCAAAAGCTACATTCGTACTACAATAAATATGCTTCGTAATATCTTATATATGTCTGACGTCATAATTTGGTCAAATTTACTTCATTGTGTTGCATTGGTGACAAAAGATAATGACATGTAAGTCCAGACATTAGCCAGGTAAAATGTTTTTTTAAATAGCTAAATACACATGTACAATAAACAAGTAAACAAATTAAAATACAACCAAGGCAACACAGTTACCAGCGACGTCCCCATGTCTTCTCCTTTTTACGGTGGTAGGAAATTGACAACCTCTAGCTTCGTTTCACTGACTAAACGTGCACCTTAAGTCCTACTCCCATGAAACAGTAAAATTTGATCACTATCAAATGCCATAACAGTGAAGCAGTCAGCTGTGCATGCAAGACAAAAATGACTTTAATTAACTCATTTAGATGATTGTATGGAACCTCATTGTAACGGATTTATATCATTACAGTATTGGCGGTCTTGTTTCTCTACAACAATGTATTTTGAAATTCAAAAGTGTAATTGAAAAACCATGCGGGTATAATCCTGAACACAACAAAATATTTAGATTCAAAAGCCAAGTGGAGTAACATTTTACAATGCACAATATAGTCGTATCGTAGGTGGAACCAAAGCTTAAAAGAACAAGGCGAAGTATTGCAAGGCAATCCATAGTACCCAATCCGTAATGATTTCTATATTGAACAAATATTACACTTATGTCAGGATGTACCGACTGTTAGGAAAGTATCCTGATACATACTTCTTGCACTCCGCCATCCCAAGAGGTCCTTGCACACCAAATCTGGTTACTCCAAGTGAACTAGTATAGAAGATATGCCCAGGACAATTTCATTTCAAAAGTAAAGGTACAAGGTCAATTCATACGTCACAGTGACATTATCCTTGTGCACTGTACTCCGCCATCCCAATATGTCCTCGTACACCAAATCTGGTTACTCCAAGTGAACTTATATAGAAGATATGCCCAGGACAATTTCATTTCAAAAGTAAAGGTCAAAGGTCAATTCATACGTCACAGTGACATTATTCTTGTACACTGCACTCCGCCATCCCAAGATGTCCTCGTACACCAAATCTGGTTACTCTAGTTGAAATAGTACAGAAGATATACACCGGACAAACTTTTTCAAAACTTGAGATCAAAGGTCAAGTCATAGGTCATTGTTACCTTATTCTAGCACTCTGCACTCCGCCAACACAAGATGTGATTGTACATCAAATCTCGTTACTCCAGGTGAAGTAGTACAGAAGATACATGTATGCCCCGGACAACCCTTTTTTTAAACGTAAGGTCAAAGGTCAAATCATAGATCACAGTGAAGTCAAAGTGACCTGCTACTGGCACTCTGCACTCCGCCTTCCCAAGATGTCCTTGTACACCAAATTTGGTAACTCCAGGTGAAATAGTATAGACGATATGTCCAGGACAAACTTCCCGGATGGACGGACGGACGGGCGGACGGACGGAGTGCAATTGTGTTATGTTTATGATCCTAGTATAATAGAAGTGAATGTGAAAAAACCCATATCAGAATTTAATAGAAACTTGGGATTACGAACAAGTAATTGAGTAAGCGATGCAGGTTTTATTAGCTTTATCCATGAATGAGTTTTAAAGTAAGATAAATACCCCCTCAATCTCCCCCCTCCTCCGATTTGACCGATTTCTCTCTTTTTGATGATTAGCTTGTTTTGTCAGAATATACCTCTGGGTTGTTCGGCAGCTCCGGATGTTGCAATTGAAACTGTTACAGAGATGACAATGGCTACTAAAAACCCTGCCACTACCATCAAGCAAAATAACGGTTTCTGTAAAAAGAACGTAGAAAATAGCATGCTTTGTATCAGACAGTGCAGTCAGTGTACATTCATAAATATCTAACGTTAAAGCGCGTACTACATTAATGATAAACATGCAGATTATATTTATATCATGCACTGAAAATTGACATTGAAATTAATTCTGAACATGCACCACTATCACTGATTTGTCATTATATTGTCTTAATTACACATGCTACCAGATATACACGAATGTGCTACAATGATTATGAAGGGAGGTAATATTAGAAATACACTTACCTTGGATCTCCGACTCAGGTTCTTTTTACCCTGTGTAAAAAACAACGAAAACAATTATTTTAGGAAGTGACATTTAAAATGTACCCTTTCTTGAAGTAAAAAATATAAAATACCAATGAAAAAATCTTCATTGGTAATAACAATTATTATTTGTATTTAACAAAAAATTCCACGTGGATGATCAGACCACCAATCAAATAGAATGTCTAACAAAAAACCACACCCTCCTGATAGTGCATATGATTACATTGCATGAAACTGACATTCATAGATTGCTATGACAATGTAAACATATGGAACACTAATTCCGCTACCCCTCCACAACCACTCTTCTCGATAAAATAAATATACCTGTGATAATCTCATCGATATAAAATCATAAAGAGTATTCCAACATATAGTGTTTTCCCTTAAGGATCACTGTCCCACTGAACTGTAGATTTTCGGATTTACAGTTACCTCCCCTTATTTTTGTTTTGTTATAACTGTAACACATATATGCCATACCACATCTGGTAACCAGGTAATATACGCTCACTCGATTAGACTGATAGTACAACGCTCTGAAGTGACCAGGGTTTGCATCTCGATCTATCATTCCTGAATCTTTAATACGNGGGGGCAGGGCGGGCCTTCATTCCTTTTCGTCATGTATGTCTTCCTATCAAGAAAGGCTTTCTATTTTAAAGCTATGTATATGCCGTTTTCCTTGACGTAGTTAAAGTATTTGGCAGTGGTCTTGGATCCTTAATTACCTTATATATTTTAGGTTTTAGAGTATCTATAACGACGAAAATGATGCTGATTTTAAAAAGTATAGGAATTAAGAACCCAATATGTTACGACAATTTCTAATGACTTCACAATTTACGAAAAGGAATTGCGTCAGTTTGAATTTTTCTGCTAGTTTCTGCTTATCAATGTTGTTAATTGTATAGCTAATTAAATATCATAATGTATATAGCAGATATGTACAAAACCAGTCACGTATTCTACCGTTTTTCCGTTGATAACTGACTAGAAAATCGGCAGCTGTGAATGAAGTTAATAGAAAAATTCCTTTTTGTTTGTTCACCTTACACTGTTTTCAATTTTGATATATGTCCCAGAGTAAAGACAAATGTCTTATCAAGTTCATACATGTAGAATCCATGATCTCTTAAGCAAAACTGTAATAAGTTATATTTTTTTCTATTTTGAATTAGTGCATTATATGATTGCGTAGTGTGTGAGAAGTTCCAAAAATTGTTACTTACTCTCAAAGTGGTTTCTTTGGTGTCTGTTGGCTGCATATTTTTGGGAGGCTACAATACAAAATGATGGGATTTTAGTGAAATAGTAAAGATAAGTGTTACCATAAACTATGTATAAAAAGATACATCCGGATATCAATATAATAAAAGTGCCAACTGTGGTTAAGATGGTTTTAAACATTTTACTACAGTGTCTTTTAGTAAGTATGCAAAATTTTGAAAAAACAATGTGTGTTTCTAACAATCGAAACTTCCTTAATTTCGTCATCTGTTATCATCATTCAGCGTCACAAACCTTTCTCTTCGTCGCCATTGTCTTACATTTGATGTAACAAAGGATGATATTATATTAGGTACAGTATAATACACAACCACGTGATATTGCTTTATTTTCGTTCTTGTGTTTTTTCAGTAGTATTATATTTCCTAACTTTTCATATCGTTCATCTGTTCGATGTAAATTATCACACTCTGATTTTGCTGAGAAAATGTCTTCAACTTCAAACACAATCAGTCTGAATTATTTTAAGAGCTACTGGTTAGTTGGTCCTAACTGCTTGTCTTCCTCAGAAACTCTACTGGCTACCAATCCTAGATTACTTCAGTTGAGGAAAACGTGTTTTAAATCATGATAATTTGCCCATCTAGCTCTGCTACTTGTTACATTTGTATATTACGTAAGAACAAGTCCTTACTAAGAATATAAGATACAAGATATGTTACTGTAAACAGACTTTATGTACCAAATTTTAAAATTATATTCATATAGAAATTGCTCACCCTGTATAAATAAAGATATTACTGTAATCATATTATTTTATTATAAGAAGATCTTGGTATAGTTTTAGATTAATATCTTGATATATGTGTCCTTAAAAGTTTAGTATTATTTCATTAGTCCTACAGTGTAATATGTTATTGTCATATTTTAGCATGATTTAACAAACCCTTTTCATTAAAATCAAAAAACAAATACGACAATGTTAGAAACACATGATGATAGTTGCTCATTGCAAGAGGTGTTTTAAATAATGAAAATCATTCATGTGCATATATTTGAATATATGAGATACAAATAGTTACAACTTACAATCGCTTCGCCTCCAGTTATATATAGTGACGAAGAGTCGGGACTGTCCTGCAGAAAAGATTTTTTTATATTTTTTTGAAAGAATGTTATATTTGTCACTTCGTAAAGTACATCATTTTAATACTACCCGAAAGATTATAATAATATAACTAGTGTGGCTGATTGTGCACTGTCCGCAAAACGAAGACTGCAGATGGCTGTTGAGATTATTTTGGAGGGAATGCAAAACATTATTAAGGTTTATACATCAAATTCATTCAATAAAGATGTCTGAAGCACTTTAAATAGCATCATTATTAATAATAAAAAAAAAAAAAAATGTAATCCAACTTAAGAGTAAATGAAATATTCTTTGGTCTAATTCTGATAATTTGATATGTCTATAAACCAATGCAATCGCCTAGCAGAAGTAGTTTTAAAACAACAATTCCGTAAATAAAAGAGGCATTTTGGCGTGGTCTTCTAATAGTAGTCCCACGTTTAGGTCCTGCGTAATGATATCATAGTATTTATTTTTAAATATCATCCTCAAAACACCATTCCTCACACAGCGTGTTGCCCATACAAACCTATGACGAAAATGTGTATGCAAGGGGAGCTTAATCTAGGTAGAATATGTATTTAAGTACATTTTGAATTATACATATTGGATGCATCTTATCTCGTTATTATGCATGAAATATACATAAGATGCAGAAAACATTTACCGATTGTGAATTTTCAGGTTGATTCTCTTCAAGCTGAAACACCGGATTGCGATATGCAAACATTGGATATGCTCCCTTCCTTATCTATATAAACAAAACGAAAACACACCAATGTTAACAGAGAAACCTCGATAACCAAGCTATATTTATTTCAACCAGAATTTTCCAGATTTGTCGACAAAATGTTTGCATGAAAAATATCGAATGTATTCCTTAAAATCCTGACTTCATAGTGAGACGAATTACCAAATAATTATCCAGTGTGGCTGGTGTTCAAGTAATTTTTTATGTAAAACATATCACATACGACACCCATTATGTCTTCTTTTTGAACATTTAGGACAGGGTGTATCAGATGAAAGGTTACCCGGGAGCGTCCCATCAGGTGCCTCGCTAGCGGTCCTACATTTTCTGAACACCGAGTCATCTCGGAATTATCCCCATAAATAAACCCTTGGATAATATAGCAGTCTTGGGATATTTAATGTGACTTAGGCTTGTGGATGTAGTTTTCCTTACCACAAAGTTACATGTGCGTGTAGGACATCTCGGGATACTCATGGCACGATTAAGTAGAATGTTTTTATACCGGGTACCAGACCACAGTTCCCTCCGACCCGTCACCTATCTCCGATATCTTCCGTACATACTCATCACTCGAAAGATTGAAAACCTTACTGTCTATAAAGTCAATATACTCTACATTATGTGACAGGCCTTGGCTTGATAGTGGGGATTGTATCAGAGAATTTGTCTGTGAAACATAAAGCATCAATTCGTTATAACCATCTTGGGTTGGGGATACCTCAGGTGAGTATCACTCATTACGGGTTGGTTACTTACGGTTAGAGTCGGTTTTACAATCGTTTCTTGATCATCCTCTTCTACAGAAGGCTGAAAATCACAATCAGTATAGAGACTTTGACCATTATCGCCTGCATTGCAGTTTTTTTTTATAAAACGAGAACTTTGGAGCCTAATATTCTGACCCCGTGTACCTGAGGTCTACTGCTAAATATATATACATACACGCAATAAATTCTTTCTAAAAGCAAAATATTTAAAAAATATCATCCTCACAACACCATGCCTCACAAAGCATGTTAGCCAAAACAAACTTTTGAGGAAAACATTGATGAAAGGGGAGCTAAATCTAGGTAGAAAATGGATTTAAATAGCATTTAATCTCGTTATTATGCATGGGTGTACATAGAATGCCCAAATCACTTACTGAGTCTGAACTGTCAAGTTGATTCTCTCTATGATAAACCGTTGGGTTGCTGTTTGTTAACGACGAAGATAATGCATGCTCTATCTATATAATAAACCACATAGAGATAAAACATGTAAACAGAGGAACCTCGAAAACCCAGCTATATTTCCTTCCACTAGATAGTCCGGATTTTACGACGAAATGTTTGTGTATACTGACTAAATAGTGAGACAAACAGATTGAAACACTCATTGTTAACGCATATCTTTAGGTAGCATACTGTATTCAAATCATACACAAACAACTTTATAGTTGGAAATATAATCTGTAAACGTGAAATCAATAATGAGAAGATACACTTTCACAGTAGTCAAACCAACCATTCACAGTTAAATAAGTTCTTTAAGTTCCATGTAATGTATGTGCGAATGTATTGCTTCTGTTGTTGAGTCATGTGACCTTTCAGTTGTGACGTACCATTGTTGGAATTTATTCTAGCATGGTTAATAGGAAATACTAGTGTAAGAATGAAGTACATTTGTATCTGTTGTAAAACAAATTTATGAATAAGTAACAGTAAAATACGCGTTTATAAACACATGTCCCTGTTGACTTACGAAATGGAGTACACGTTTGCTTTGGTTAAAAAATTTAATCTTCAAACAAGATATTTAAAAAGGTGTTTCGTTTCTTCCTATTTCTTGTAAAAAAAAGTTCAATTTGTTATTCAAATAAGTTTTTTTAACAGTTTAGTCCCAACCCAAGTTTGAATGAAAATATTGCTTAATTAAAATAACTGAAATCATAGATGTGCACAGCACACACGATATAAGTAATGTACAAATATCGCATTTGTCATGGTCTCAATATAAGCAGTATGAGGACCAATACGT
Organism: Mizuhopecten yessoensis; assembly: GCF_002113885.1. NCBI lineage: Eukaryota > Metazoa > Mollusca > Bivalvia > Pectinida > Pectinidae > Mizuhopecten > Mizuhopecten yessoensis. The sequence goes on from NW_018407346.1 coordinate 770,933, forward strand.
CCTTCGTAAATACACTTACAGTGTAATAGGCCTAAAAAGTGAATAATATAAGTTTGATTAACTTATTGCAATGTATAATCACACAATGGCGGTTTTATGAACGTGATGGAAATGTATAGACGTTGTTAAAGAAATTGACTTTAACACAAGTTAAAGGAACAAATATACATTATAATTGCATTTTATTAAATTGTTTGTCATTTCAATTTTCTTGACATCAGCTCTCGTTGATATTCTGTTGTATATGTTATGAAAATCGAATTCCGAAGAAAAAAAATAAAACATGAAAGCATACCTCATGGTTTGACACATTAGGAGGATCGCTTGAGCCGGCAGGTGATTTAGTCTATAAGCATAAGGTATACATGGAAGTTTTGATCAATCTGTACGTTTGCTCCACATGTTAATAAAGAATTATTAACGCCGGTTCTGCTATTTAATGAAAGTAAAACGAAAGCAAGCACGCACTAACACATGGTATCGAGCAAGATTCACTTAAACCATTATAATTTTTTTACCAAAACTGTATAATAGTAAATCCTAAAGTCGCATGCTACATTTTATGTAACTGTAGCAAACATATACGAACCAGCCTTCGTGTATCAAACTGAATCTGCATGACGTGTCCAATGTACCAAACTTACTATTAATAAAGTTTAGTATATTAAACTTACAGTGAATAGCGAAAAATGTAACCTACATGTAGTACAGGTGTAAAAGTAATCTCTTTCATTAGTGGAACGAAAAGACGTATTTTACAAATTGAAAGTGTATGTTGTATCAGATTACTTAAATAATGGTGTTGAAAATACTAAACCTGATATACGTTGTTTACGTACTTGAATTATTTTCGGATCAGTTTCACTATTCTGAAATATAAACATATCTTTAATGAATACATTTATTCAAGCCTCATCAAAGTTGAGACAAGAATGGCAACATTGTCGTGAACGATTCATCGCATTTTAAAATTACTTATCGAAAAGTCATATACAATAAAATAAAGATTATTTAAAATGCTAAACAAATACATCAGAAAAAAGGTTACTTGTATCACCAGATTTGAAAAAATAGTAATGCAATATCAGCAATTTTATAATAGCTTTGTGATTAAATATATTGTCTTCCTCGGCATAGTTGATGTTCCCCTTTGCAAACGTATTGTTTATCAAAAACTAATATTATGGACTTTGCGAATTGATGAGTATCATATTTTCTCCATTGACTAGACACAATGAAATTGGAATTAACTTTGAAGTAAATTATACAAACGTTTGATTTGAGACTGTGGATACCCTGTAAAAAAAAAAATAAATAAATAAAAATAAAAAAAAAAACAGTTCATGTACAACGATATTTTACGTCAAAAATCCTAAATCAATCTAGTAGAATTTATAAGTAAATATACTCTGATAGGCGACCAAAATCCGGGAGAGAAGCATAAAAGTATATAAGCCATAATGTCATATATCTTAAAACAAAATAATATCATAATATATTGACCATTATACATTATTTATGTTCGTTTATTAATTTATTAATTGCAGAATTTAAGAAAACAAAATATTCCCCCACTTTTGCTTTCATATGCAGCTTAATTAATTGATGAGCTTATTAAGAAATCAAAACATTCATTGACAACATCGATCGTATATACTCTCCTGAGCTTGAAATCAAGGAAATCACCGATTATTCAACTGATGACGCTTTCCGCGATCTTAGTGTACTTACAACGCACTGTATGAGAAGCGGGACGATTTCGAATTGGTAAACTTCTCCTTTCTGAAAAGTATAACTTCTTCTTCCCACGGTGTTTACGTGTCGCAGTTGATTCGGTACTCAAGAGCTTGCTCCGTATATCTTGATATAACAACACAGGGTTTCCAAAGATGCCGGTTTAGAAAGATTTTGGAAAAGTTTTATGGTCGCCATGAGGATCCCGAAGGGATATTTGATATTTTGTTGAGTGATATGAAGTTCGATGTTTTGGATTTTGCTTATTAGTGTGTCCTGTTATTTTGCTGTCACTGTCCGATTTGGTGTGACATTATTTAGATTCGACTAAGATTTACATTGCGGGAGTCATCGACAAAACAAAGACGCTTAACCTTCCGGAACGCCTTTGTCTCATTCTCCTTGCACATTTTTAAGTGTCTCCGTTAAATCTTACCTTAATCAATAATTTGCTCTAGTTTTCTTGATTTTCAGCTCGATTTATGGTTTTAGTGACACTTCAGTATTATATTGCAAGACAAAGATGACAGATAAAACAGTTCAATGCGTTGTCATTTAGAGGTAGTTGACGATAATGGTTTTGCAAAGATTGATGAAATATTTATCCACTTTTTCGGTGATCTCATCCCGAGGGGAAAGACTCTGAAGTTGCCAAACACAGATGCAAGCTGGGTGTTGGCAACTCAAGACAATGCTATCTTTTACATGTAATCCTATGTGATGTAAACAGATAAATCGCAACCCGATGGTTAGAATTTTGAAATAGTACACAAAGTTAAACTTCAAAGTTCTTATCCCGAGGGTTGAGAGTCTGTCTGCATCAGAAAGGAATTGGTTTAATCCCACAATTTTCTACCGTAAAAATACGATTGGTGTATCCAATGCATTGCGTAATCATCAAGTGACAAAATTAATGTCGCTTCCCTGGTTTCACTGCATTAGGTAATAACGCGATAGTGATGTTTTGGCGTACGTGAGTTGTTTCTCCTAAGTTGGTAAAGAAGGTTTATCTTTCCCTTACAAAGAACGGAAAAGCACGTGCGAAGGGCGGGAGAATAATAAAATCACTCACCCCTTTGGGGTTGAGATAGGGGAATCTCAACCCGAGGGGGAAGATTCTTAAGTTTCCAAACACGAGGCTTTGCCAAGTGTTTGGCAACTTAAGAATCTTACCCCGAGGGTTGAGACTTCCCATTCTCATTTTCAAGGAGTTGAATGATTCTTTTCCTCTTATCCAGTTCACCTATCATGTATCATATATAATGTTTACGTTACAGACTAAATTCAGGGTTGACGTGACGTTATTGTATTGTTGACGTGACGGCATAGCATTGTTATGAATAAGGAAATTCCCCCGTCTCAACCCTAGGGTGAGAAAAGGATATCACACACCGGTTAAAGTGTGGATACACCTGTCCAGGGTAAGAGAAAAATATATCTAACACTGGAAAACGTATGGAAATACCTGTCCAGTGTCATATACATTTTAGTCTTCAGCTGAATCTGTTGATTGCATACTGTATTGGTTATATTTTGTGTCAATTGCACTCACCTCATCGCTGCTGATGCTAGTATTACCGTCCCCATTGTTTTGCTGGTGCTGTATTGATAAAAAGTATCAAAAGATAGACACAATACAATGAATTCAAATCAATAATCCTTTTTGACATCTGTAGAAGCAATTGAATACGAATCTATGCATCTAACTATTTGATTGTATTTCTCTGGAAATTTTACCAATGCTTGTTCAACATATGGTTTTTAAGATAAAGTCCGTCCAGTAAAATATAAAAACAAAAAAATGGTATTTTCGCCTTAATGGTGTTGGTATTGTGGCGAAGTCTTTCAACCATATGAGGGTTTTTGTATTATAAAACTATGTGATATGCAATATTAAAGTTAACGGTTTTGATTTTCAATCTAAATCAATTAGGCCTGTTTTGTGCTGAGTTACGATAAATGGATGAAACATATAGCATACTAATATGTTGTTTGATCCTTTTAGATATACATTTTTACTTTATAAAATCGAACAAAAATCCGTTTTCAGAATTGATTACCTCATTGATAGCATTGATTTCCAGCTGGACATCCTGCTGTTAAAAAACCCAAAATGATATGAAAATTCCATCAATTTATTTATCATAAGGGAGCAATTTACCTTTAACATTTCAATTAAATGCACTGTCGTGGTGTTTATGTTGAATAACAGCAGCTTTGTATAATGAAATATAATGATATATATGTTTCATTTTCAAACATTCGGCAAATTGAAATTGCTTAATTCAAAGCTGTTCAAATATGTCTTAAATCGTTGTTTTCACCTCTTTTCACGGTCAGATTGTCAATTGCTGTGTCAAAATGGAGAACATATTAGACTAAATATGAAAATAAAAAATGTTACAATTATAATTTAATAGTTGTAATTAAGATATACTCTGCACATTAGTATGTGTATAATGTAGACATACTTGATACCTACTACATGTATCTAATTTGAAGCGATATATGTGTATTATGTTCACTCAATATTTCGGATAACGTCAATAGTTTGGAAATAATATGAATAAAAGCAAGAAATATAGCGCCTACCTAAGGTTAAGCAAAGGGATTTTATCCATCACAGTAATTCATTGAGCGAAAAAGCCAAGGTAATGACTAACATATTCTATATGGATGAACGTTAGACTGACGTTGGTGATTGGATCTTTTAAAATATGCTAATATATACGCTATGTCAAATAGGAATATCACAGCACTATGCAGATGTGTCTAGCACTCATATGTGATCCTTGGGGCCAAAGAGACAGAAATGTATTTTGGTCATAGCAATGGAAGGGGATGTGCAAAACAAAACCCACTAATTATATCAATTTCAATAATTAGATCGAATGTAGTTAGTTTTAAATTACATTTAAACAATGAGCTATGTGTGTTTATTATAAACGTTGCGACTGCTCAGGAGGGATTATTCTAGGTTTGTTTGGTTGCGGCAAATACCTGGTACCAATACGTCCACCAGTACAGCTCATCACCTTGTATCTTTAAAGATGAATATAAGACAAACACAGGTAATATTTTTCAATTGTTTGTTTGTTTCTTTCTTTGTTTTTCCGTATTTGTATACCTCATAAACTTCAGCAGGGCTCCAGCGGGGAATACTGTCCTCCTTTTCGCTGTTATAGACCCCTAGCTGCTGCGGAACATGTAACATAACAGGTACTTGATAATATGTGATAAAGAGTACGACGCATTTATTTGGATAGTTAACATTTAGGTATAGGCACGGGATCACTTTGTTCGGGTCGCTAACTTGTTCTGGTTTATCAGGATAATTTTGTCAGGTAAAAATTGTAAATCATATCTTTTCTAAAAAAAACATTTTTAACATTCAACATGTTCTCCAAAGAAGTAACTTTGTTTTCCATAACCATAATATTTTATAATTATGAAATTTCTACATATCATTTCTATTTTTCATTTTTTATTATCGATAACAGCATACATTTATGTAATGTCAACTGTTTCCTACGCACATGTGTCTACATGTACAAGACCTCTATATTTCAAGTAAGACATTGTATGTTTACAGAAATGTGTGTATAAATGAAATAAAAATGTGAGACAACATGGATATGCCATATTTATTTCATAAAAATGTTTGAACAGACGAGAAAAAGGTTAGTTCATATTGCAACGTCACAGCTATTTGCGGCTCCACATATATGTGAAATATTGTTTTTAGGACTGTGAGTACACAGCAGACAACGATGAAATGAACAACCTGAAGAATAAGCCATCTAGATTTCAATTTAATTATTATTTCGTTTTAATAACAGTTATCAGCTTACCTGTTCACTTTCACTGCTTAAACTCGAACCGTCTGAAATTCCATGTTCCTGTATCACAACAAGGCAGTCACATTCATTTCCATATAATTAAAAATATTGTTACATAACTGATAAATGATAAATAAATATATTATTTCTGTTACCTTATTGAGATGTATAGTCTTTTTGATATCTAAGATATACATATCCTTTATATAAAAAACACCTAGGATCACAATTGCAATGGCGCTGCTCTAAAATTTTCGTTGTTAGTATACGTATTGGTTTATTTAGCCCTGACACGTTTTGTGTTCTTATGGATGTAAACTGGTGATATTAGTTACATATTTATGAATAAATATAAAAGCGAATGCCTACCTCCGGTTTTAGGAACTCCATCCCCTTCTATAAAAAGTAAATAAAACATAAGTATAAATATTTTCTGCTTGGTCAATATACATAAGTACTTGTTATTCGTATTAAGGGAAATGTTGCACAATAGCAATGATGGACTTTTGTTGGAGTGAATTCGTTGAAATAACAATACACGAAAGAAATATTGACCAAGACAAAAGTCGAGATTCAATATCTCTTTCTAAATAACGTCATATTAAACGAACTGAATGTCTGTTCTTGTTACGTTACATATTACATGAAATTATATTGCTTTATCATGAAGCAAGATGGAACGTACGAAAATCGCCAAAACAAAATGCACAGAGCATCGAGGATTGTTGTTCGTTTCTAAATATTGTATATTTTGCATTGCATCGACTTATATAACGCTATTAAAACCATATTGTAATTACTTGAGGTATATGGATAACGTCTCGAAAAAGTCCCAATTATAGACGTCATCATTATATGACAGTTTGGTTACGTAGGTAGTTTACCCTTTTTGGAAGACGGCTCTATTTCAAGCAGGTTCTCCCTAGTGTCACGTCAGGTTCCGATCATGGCTGTTTTTTTATTACATCCAATTGTTATAATTCCTTTTGCAGTTCTTATCTGAGGTCAATCGATTGTTTATTAGACATACTTGATTACACCTGGAATATGAAATAAGCAAAACATGATTTTAATGTTAGAGGAAAAACTTGGTTTGTTTGAAGACAGGAGGAGGAATATTTTATCGTTTAAAGTTGATTTAGGAAAACGAGAACGGTAGTGGGATTCGGAGCTTTCCTATTTAACATATTGGCGACTACGACTAACGTATCAGATTCCAAAATGTAACCTAAATCAGAAGATGGTATCAACGAGCAAGATATGTGCTCATTTTGTTGAAATAACTGTGTTATGTGATATATACAATATCTAGAAAAATGTTTTTTTTACTAAAAAAAGTCTGCAGAAAACGATTCGTTGAAAAACACAAAATGTAAAATATTTTGTATTTAGAATCATTTTAAAGTATAGATACATAGAATTGAAGAAATATATAAAAGGCATAAGTCTCATATTAAAGTCCAAATATTTTTCAGTAGTGTTTTATTTGGAGTACATGTATTTGGTGCATTTCTAGACAGCATTCAAGTGTTAAGTATTAATTTCATCAGTACCGTCATTTCATCAAGACGTTTGTATTTCAAATAATAATGCTAAGGTTTGTTTGTTGCTTGTGTGTTTTATTATTGTTGTTTTTTCTTCTTAAATGACAAGCGAAATCCATCGAAATTTACGGTTTATTATATTGCGATGGACAGTTGAAAAAAAAAATTAAACAAACAAATCACAAATATCTATAATGTCATTAAATTATTGTAACAGTATAAAGATGTTGCCGTGGGAATTTAATTACACCAATATATAATTACTATGCATATTACCTCAATGACTAAGCACTAAAGTGCAAAACGGGTGTCTATATTTAAATCAAGTGAAATAGATATGGCCTACAAGGAAGTGGAATGAGCTTTGACATTGCCCGAGTAATATGATAGGGGATCGGTTGTCCTCGACTTGTTGACGACTTAAAAAGAACATTCGCAATATATATATATGGCAAATGGATGCCTTTACAAAGTATAGATTAAGCGAATATTTGTTTCACTGTTAGGGAAGGGAAGGAAAAGTTGCTTAAAGTTTATTAAAACTTACGTGATGAACATTTTTTTAAAAAGTGTTCTAAAACATATCATATACGTTACGTTGAAGAATATTGTTATGATAACCATGCTTACTGAATGTAAATCTTGCATGCTATCATATTAATACGGGTACTGCTGAACAGAAATAACACACTCTCCACACAATGTTGTGTCATACCATCACTTTGAGCCTTTTGTTACATTGAAACATACACTATCATGTCAAACTTAAATGGAATGATATATGTAATTTAAGGTTAAATACATACATGATGAGTATTCTATATACATATCAAATACCATCATGTATGTCTGTTTTTCATATAAGCCCTCATAACAATTTCATGAAGTATATTACATTTGTAACTATTGCATAATATGTAAGTTATCACAATCTATTCGGAGAAGGGATATATGCATTATATTGGGGTCCCTCTAGGAAAACAAATATTCTTTTTATGATGTGAAAGTAAAAATCCCCCTTTGTAAAAATGTTGACATTGTGATTCTTTGAACTGATGTGGAATTTATTGCATTGGGATTACATGCATTTTCTTTATCTATAAGTCATATACAAATTGGCAAATGGATAATTTTGCGGAAATCTAGCTTAATGCGAGAAACGTGGATATTTGCACACTGCATTAGTTTTAATTTCATAATATATTACTTTCGCTCATAGTGCTGTCGTGTCTTTAATTTGTTCCATTTCTTATTATTTTAAACCAAACCACATTCATTTCTACTATTATAGGGCCTGACCTTCGCCTTTCACATGTACAAATTATGTATGTATATTTGCATAAAATAATTCACAAATTTCGTATTTATCTCTTATCATTTACTCATGCGTTTGCGTAACATTATAAAAAGAAAACTAATTGTATTATCACAGATCGTGCAAGCATTAACCTTCATTAATGATAATGATTTTTTAATTAATTTGGTAGCATATCAATAACGTTAAAATTAGTTTCACTTATCAACAATGACTTTTAATAATATACATGTTTATTGTGCTTACAGGTATATGGAATCACGGGGAATTTGCAGGTACGATGTGTCAAGATATAATTGTTATACAAATGTGTATTATATATCATTATAATGCACATAAAGAAATAAAAACCGAAATTGAATAGACTATTATAATGATTACGTCACCATACACATTAAACCTATTACTTTTGACATCATAACTTTTATATATGTGTAGCTAAATTTTGTATGTGTAAACCGTGAAATTAATAATGAAAGCGCTAAAGCGTATATAGATATTATGTTTGTGATTATTTAACCTTCATATATCTACCAGACAATGAAAAGGATATACGTTGAAGTATAATATAACAGTAGTTAAATTATCTTTATGGAATCTTTTTGTTGCGATAAATGTTCTATGGACGTGGAATTTACTAAGCCTAATGTTCTATATCCAATTATCAATATTTATTTAGGTATAAACACTAACTTATCATAAGATATAAAGGAATTTCAAACTATTGAAATGATTAGAAATAATTATAAATTATAAATATTAGCAACAGAGACACAAACCAATTGCAACTTTTATTTTTGTACTGGATTCCAATAAAAAATTCTTCCCAGTTCATTACATAAATTCAACATTCTTTACATCAAAGAAAAGGTTGGTTTAATTTTTAATTTTCTTACTTAAGCATGATTAAACTTAGCTATACGTAATTTGAAGTTTATTTTTTTTTAGCAAAGAAACAAAAAATAATTAAGTCCAAATATGTCCTTTTGTCGAAATATCGAGAATATTTTTTTAAATTGTATTTCCCCTAACGCATTCATATGACTGATGTTTTGATATGTTGTCCATCAGTGTAACTTACTTTGCCGATTAATTATGGTATGAATTAGTATAATGTGTTCACAAAGGTGATAGAGGTCTACTTTTCATGTGCAGATATTATCGATGTCATCTGAATTTGTGTTTTGTATATTTTTGCCTAGCTTCCGTTACACCTACCTACAGTATATATTTTGTTCATGTGAATCTTTCAGGTTAGACTTTTGACAGATATTTAAAGTTTCCTATTTGTTGTATTCAATAAATATTTTGGACATTCTATATACATCTAAATAAGTGCATACCCCAATTTTATGCACTTATTCTACTAATGGCTTTCCACACAAAATTTAACATCTAACGGTTAGTTAGCATTACTTGAAGCAACATCACGGAGAAGTTATTTTGTTAGTGTCGTTTTTCCAAATTATGCATAAATATGTCAAAAGTATCTCCTAATGGAGATGACAGTCGAATTTTCTCTGAAATATATTAACAAGAGGCCCAAGGGCCTTAGCGGTCGCCTGAGTTATATCATAGGTACTGGTAGCTTTATTTTATTGTTTAGATGTGATGTGGAAATCAGCATGTAAACTAAGTGAAATACAATACTTGACATGTCATCAATGGATAAGAATTTGAAAATATTGGTAAATGTTCCCTTTGGGGCCCCGCCCTAGCCCCTCGGGATGGGGCAGGAATCCCAATTTTACAAAGTAATACTCTCATTAACCCAAGATGATTCTGACTAAGTTTGAGTAATTTTCTGCTGAAAATGAATAAAATATATACCGAAAAGTGTTATTTCCCTATATAAACTATATTAAACTTTACCCCCTCCCTAAGGGAGAACGGATGGCTCGGGGTCCTGAAATTTACAATTTAAATAAAGCCCCTGATGATTTTCTTTCCATGCAGAGAAAATGAATGTAGTACCTCTGAGTCTGGAAAAGAAGATTTTTGAAATATTGGTTAATTGTCCCTTTGGGGCCCTGCCCTGGCCCCAGGGGTTGGGGTAGCATTCTCAATTTTACAATTTGAAACCATCTTCCTCCAAGGATAATTCTCACCAAGTAAAAAAAAAAATCCTACAGAAAGTTGTCAAAATATACCCAAAAGTGTTATTTCCCTATATAAACTATAGTAAACTTTACCCCTCCCCAAGGGAGAACAAATAGCTCGGGGGTCCTGAAATTTACCATTTAAGTAAAGCCCCTGATGATCTTTCTTTTCACATAGAGAAAATCACTGTAGTACCTCTGAGTCTGTAGGAGAAGATTTTTGAAATATTGGTTAATTTTCCCTTTCGGGCCCCGCCCTGGCCCCAGGGGTTGGGGTAGGAATCTCAATTTTACAATTTGAAACCATCTTCCTCCAAGGATAATTCTCACCAAGTAAAAATAATTTCCTACAGAAAGTTGTCAAAATATACCCAAAAGTGTTATTTCCCTATATAAACTATAGTAAACTTTACCCCCTCCCCAAGGGAGAACGGATAGCTCGGGGGTCCTGAAATTTACAATTTAAGTAAAGCCCCTGATGATCTTTCTTTCCACGTAGAGAAAATCACTGTAGTACCTCTGAGTCTGGAGAAGAAGATTTTTGAAATATTGATTAATTTTCCCTTTGGGGCCCCGCCCTGGCCCCAGGGGTCGGGGTAGGAATCTCAATTTTACAATTTGAAACCATCTACCTCCAAGGATAATTCTCACCAAGTAAAAATAATTTCCTACAGAAAGTTGTCAAAATATACCCAAAAGTGTTATTTCCCTATATAAACTATAGTAAACTTTACCCCCTCCCCAAGGGAGAACGGATAGCT
>NW_018407346.1:782398-802449 GCF_002113885.1 Mizuhopecten yessoensis
GGGCCCCGCCCTGGCCCCAGGGGTTGGGGTAGGAATCCCAATTTTACAATTTTGAAGCCTCATCTACCAAGGATGATTCTAACCAAGTTTGAAAAAAATCCATCCACTGGTTCTTGAGAAGAAGTTGAAAATGTAAAAGTTTACGCACGACGCACGACGCACGACGGACGACGGACGACGACGGACGAAAAGCGATTAGAATAGGTCACTTGAGCAAAGCTCAGGTGACCTAAAAAAGGGATAATTAATAATATAATTAAAATGTCTGACCAACATTGTTTGTATACTGTTGTTTTTACACAGTTTATTCATGTTACTCTTTTTGAAGTTAAAAACGTGTTTTTTTATAATTTTTGCATCAATCGATGCAAACAATTCTCTCATTTTAAAATTTTAATGGGTCATGTTTTAATTTGATTTGTGATCGTTGTATTACAAATGGGCCAAGGACAATGGCTGACATGTAAGTCTAAATACTACTAAGTTTCCATGCCATGAGTTTACTTTGAATAGATCGGGTATACTAGTAGTTGACCCATTATCACATCACCCCTGCCTTAACGGTAAGGATATTCAACGTGGTTTATTGTGCATAGATGTGTAATCAATAGGGAGGATTTGCTAATGTACCTGTGTTTTTTCTTATCTGTCCATACGTATAAGCATATTTGTTGTGCTAATGCAAGGGTGCGAAAATCATCCTAGAGCACTTTTGACTCCATTTTAGTATAATTCAGCATTTAATTAACTCTGATGACATGGGATGGTACCAGACATAAGTGAACATTTTCAAGGTGGAAGGGGGGAGGGGGGTTCCAACAAAGTACAGATGGTTTATAAATACATCAGATAGATTATCATTATTGACATGCATCCCTGTACTTAATTAAGCGCTTTGATCCAGAATAGTATAACAGATGTAATAAACCTAATGTGTTACCTGATTATATGGTTATTGTGTGCTATTTTATAAACTCCTGTCCAATTGAACAATTGTTATAAATTAATGATGAGTATAATCACTTTAAACCGCTGCAAATGTCGAAACACAGTAGGGTTAACCCCATCCTCAGAATAGACGATTTAAAGATATTTTTGAACGTTTTCTTAAAACGCATGGTCACTCTAGATCTGTCTTCTATTGGTGACATTACTGAGTCATGACGAAAAACCTAAAACACCGCAGCCCATATTCATGAAACTGGTTTCAAGCTCAATCATAGATTTTGTGCTCTGGCCGAATTTCTTGTTCCCGTAATAAATTATCAGGAAAATCTTATTATGTCAATGATTTAGAAACGACACCCGCTAGGCACACCACAGAGCATAGCTTGAGTCCTAGCAGGCCCCAAGAGATACTATATACATGTAGCTATGACAAGCCATAAACATGTATACTTTGACCACTAAAATTAAGACAGAACAATAAATATCACCTGATATGAATACTCTGAATTAAGTCATGGCATCTTACAGGAATCAATGTAAACATGGAATTCACATCTGGTGCCCTACTAAATATACTTGGAGTCCCTACAAAGTGAACTCCAATGCTAATTGGACTCGGAGTGAACTTGGTGTATGCATGTATTTGTGTACCTAGTGTACATGTACCTGTACCGCTGACAAGCTGTTTTGTCCCCACATTCTATCTTGTCGATATTGCCCATATCCCTTACAAATGTAATGTAAAAATGAAATTTTAAATTACACATGAACACATATTCTTGTAATCATATCATACCATTATACTTACGACAAAGTAGCTTTAAACCGGCTTGTTCTGCGTTGATTTCGTATTGAACAACACAGTGAATACTACACTGCCCACAGCAGCCATGTAAAAGACGGTATCCTCCTCCCGCGATATGCTCTGATCCAGGAAGTTTGAATAAATTAGCTTTGTTGAAATTCAATGGCTGGCGTCATTGTGCGATGACAAGAGATAACCTAACACCCACTGTCTTGTTTGATTGTAAAATAGAAATAGACTTGGTATGTTAGATTGCTGTAGGTTCTAGTGGGTTACGTTAGTTAATATACTTACGGATTCTAAAATAAGTAGTGTATTATATGAGGTTTTGAAACATTTGTCTTAAGGATTGTTTGTGTTTTACGTCCTATTAACAGCTATATTGTCATTTCGGAAGTTACAATGTTTAGATGGTGGAGGAAAGCCGGAGATCCAGGACAAAAACCACCGACCAACGGCCAGTATATGGCAACTGCCCCCACGTAGGTCTCGAACCCACGACCCAGTGGTGGAGGGCTAGTGGTAGCAGAATGTCAGACGCCTTAACTACTTGGGCCAACGCGGTCCCTAAGGAAACATGTACCGGTGGCAGAGCCTCTAACAAAAGCTATGTAAACTTTTCTCTGCGCTAAGGCAATACTTTAAGAAAGCATTTCTGAATAAAAAAAAAATCCCTTATATCTTTCAAACGTTTTTGTGCCTTTTGCGGAGTTAACGAAGCTTTTTCGGATTTTTTTTTTCATTTGACGGAAAAAATACACATAAAAACAAATTCAACTGTAAACATTTTTGTATAAATGTAAAAAGGATCGCGAGAGAGAAAGAGCGAGTTGGAGTTGTCGCAAGAATGGTAGACTTGTACCCCCTGCCTGAACCAATACTTCTAAATGTAAAAAGCAAAATATTGCAAAGCAAATACACAGTCCCCGACCAGGTATTTACCGAGCTGTACACCTATCTCAGAATATGGGTCAAAATGACTCTGTAGTCTGCACTCTGCCCAAGACGTACTTGCATACCAGATTTGATTACTTCAGTTGAATGTATAAAAGATATGCCCTGGACAATGTTTTTCAAAGGATAACGTCAAAGATCAAACATAGTTCACAGTCTCATCCTTCGACTCTTGTACTCTACTCTCAACCATACCATGGAGCTCTTGTGTCGAAGTTGTGTCATCGGCGAAATTTTTCACAGGTTGAGATCAAATAGTATAGAAGATATGTCATAGATATGTTACTGAAAATATTGTGACAAGCGAATGTAATTGCTACCAACATTTGAACAATAAGACCTGTTATTAATGTATATAATTGAAATAAAAGAACAAAAAAGTATATTTTATTTGTTATGTTGCCCCTTATATAACAACATGCATAAACCAGGGATCGAAATCATCGTGTCCTGTTCTTATAGAAAAGCATACAATACCTATGAGATCGTTTATGTATATAACATGCGTATTGCATTCGAATATACCTGGAATTCTATAAATAGAAATATAAATTTTTCATGTAAAAACAAAGATTGAAAACACAATATGTCACAGCAGCGTAAACGAACAAGGACAAAGTAGAAGTCAAAACGACAGAAATCAAAACACATCCTATAACAGAATACTGAAATTAAATACTGAAGGTAGCCATGATATCATATGTGCGTGTTATTTATAGAAACATGAAATCCTGACAAGACTATTTATTCACATTAACACTGATAATATAGCTTGTCTAAATTCAATGTCAAAACAAAAGACAGCACAGATACATTGTAATACAATGGAAATTGTATACGATGATATACTGTAGAAGAATACTTACAGGTGCGTCTCACAACTTCGATAGGCTGTGTATAGGTGTGTCTTGCTGAAAACAAGGAAGTAGCGTTCGTTAAATAATTTGAGTCGAGGTCAAAGTTGAAAAAAGGTTTTATGGTAGACACTTATGAACTGTTTTGATAAATAAAGTCAACCCACTTTTAACTTCGTTAATAATAAAACTAAAGATGATGTAGCTCTAGACAGAGACAGAGACAGACAGAAAAGACAGAGACACCGCCAAAAATAGAGAGTTTTAGAATACAGATAGCAGTGAGGTAGCACCAGATTGCCTTTCAACAACAATTCGACCTCGTTCAATTAGCAAGGGTCCAATAAAAAGGCATTGTTCCGTTGCTAATGATCGACAATATGCTACAGACACCATGATCCTAAACTACGAAAATGTCCAAAATTTTAAATAAGTAAAACCAGTGCAAAATATAAATTTGATATGAAGACACTTAAAAAGGAAAACCAGGCGTTCCGGGAGGGTAAGTGCTGTTAGATTTATCGACGATGCCAGCTATGTAAATATAGGTCAAATCCACGAAAATATAGGTCAAATCAGGTTATTATGAACATAATCAAACATTTCAACCTTCATGTGGCAAATATGAGTAAAATAGTTCCAAATTAAATCATGGAAACCATGACTCTTTCTGAAGTCTGTGTCATTTTATATCTCTACAAGCCCGGGCCTATATTCATGAAACCGTTCTCACGCTTAAGCATAGAAGTCTGTGTTCAAACTAACTTTCTTTGAAAACAGCATAACAGTGTTCGGCTTTAACTCCATTCAATGTTTGTTTCTAAATCATTGACATAATAAGATTTTTCTGATAATTTATTACGGGAACAAGAAATTCGGCCAGAGCACAAAATGTATGATTGAGCTTGAAACCAGTTTCATGAATATGGGCTGTGGTGTTCTAGGTTTTTCGTCAATTGTCGACGTCTGTTACGGAAACGATGATCTCCGGAGCTAGCTGTTGATAACCGAATCAACTGGGACATGTCAACATAGGTTTGGAACCAGGGATATTGCTCTCAGAAAAGGGAAAGTTTATGATGAAAAAAAAGTTTTCAAATTATTCAAAAAGTAAAATAAAACACGTCAGTTACAATAGTTCATGAGGAAAAGAGCAAAGTAACGCCGTTTTGAGCGTAAACGTAAAACCGTTGCTTTTAACGAATATATCACAGATGCGGCATCGCCTTCTCATGCAAACTGATTTCGCCTGTGGCTTAATTTTTAAGGCGATTGTTCAATTTGAATTAAATAATTAGGTAGTCTCTGTGATATGTATCCGAGGTCAACCTGATACTGTGCTGCATATGGAGTTATAAGTTAACGCTGAACATGAAGCGTATCGGCTACAACCTCCTGCACTGAAAGTTACTGAAGAGGAACAAGCAATGTTAAATAAATGTTAAACGATTTTTTTCATTACGACGCAATATGATACAGTGTTCCCCTGTGTATGGAAGATCATAAGGACCACGTATAAACAACAAAATGTAAATATTTTTTCGTTATAGTGCATTTTGTAACTAGAAATTACGACTTAATAACTCGACATTTTGACTTAGTTTGTAGGTCGAAATTCGAATTACCTTTTTGAAATTTCAAGGTTCCTAATACGAACAAAAAAGATTTTTCTGCATGGCCCTGATGCTCTTCCTTACCTGAGGTTGTTAAATACACAGTGAACACGTGTCATGGAATTTTACAATGCATTGTCAACTTGAATTTAGTATAGCAATACCGTAATACAAGGTCAATGCTGAACACGCGGATATAATATGTGTATAGTCAGTGTTGTATCATGATCGCCCCCACCATCACTGTTTGTATGATAGTTTGATTTTCTTGTCTTTTATATTCTCATGTCTTTTTGTGTTGTCAAGAACACGCGCCAGACATTGTTGTAATGCTAACTGCAATACAACGTTCTATGGTTCCTATGGAATTATCAACCGAAGTAAAATAATTTTATTTGTAATTTCGAAAAGAAAAATATCTTTAACGTAAACTTTTGTTTTAGGATTGTCAAACCGGACGGATTTCAGTAACCAGTTACTCGAAAAATCTTCCGAACGAGTAACCGGTTAATCGGTTAGTTTGGTGATAAAACAATACATAGCCGAACCCTAGTACATTGTAGTTTTCCTTATTTGACCCTACTTGACCGTAGTGTTAACCGTAGTGCCATGTTACTACGGTCAACTACGGTAAAAAGTACGGTCAAGTAGGATCAATTAGGTCACCTAGGATCAATTTCGTTCAAACTACGGTCACAGTAAGGTATTGGCATTAAAACTCACTGTAGAGATAATTTGAACATGTTGAAAGGTTTTGGACTTACCAAGGCTAAACCATGAGTTTCTTGAAGTTCAAACTACGATTATAACTACGTTGAACTACGTCTAACTATGTTTAATACGTTTAACTACGGTCATCCCCCACTACGGTCAACTACGTGCGTGACCGTAAGTTGTGACCGCGGCTTTAAGAAGACAAAAATGTCGTACTCTGTTGATATACATCAAAGGATCAAACTCATCTTCATTTCTCATCAACAAGGTGGCGCACATTGAGTCTTGTATTTTGCTGTACCATATCGCAGGGGTGGAGAGAGCAAAAATGTACACTACCTCTTGAATATCGAGGATGGCGAGCCGCGTGTGTTTAATGTTGATATGTCAGATCGCAGGGGTGCAGAGAGCGCAAGAAAGCGTAACCCTTCGTTGATTTCACCATATAACCCTGAGCATTGTTACCATACCACTAATGGTGCATTAGGGTTATTCCCTCCCTATGACAACATAATTATTCTAAATACTACATACAAATGTACAGATAAAATGCCAGTGTGTCTCAGCAAATTGGTTTTTAATTGTGGTTTGTGCAATTCAAACAGTTCAGGTTGGTCCATTATGAAAAGCATGCTTTGTAACCGTTCGCTTAACACAACTACACTCCGACAAAGTTGTTAACTATGCGAAAAATGAAAAGAGAGTCCGACCAGGAACCATGTGCATGCTGGTTCCGATAAGATTAATAATTTAATTATAAGACTATATTCATCTTTGGGTCCAGACCTGACTGATAAGGACACATCCTCCTTGCCAATTCGATCGGACCAAGGGTGAAGTGATCCGATTGCCAAGATTCACATGATTGAGAATAATCGTAAGTCAGGAGACTGAACGCCACTACCAAATAGCAGCCACTATATGTCATTGCACAATTGGGCAAACTCGACAAATGCCATTTAGTCCTACTCAAGAGGAAGGAATTTAAAGACTTACCCCAATTTTCTCTGTGGGTAACTAACCCTCTGCCAAGGAGGTGCACTCTATGTTTATAATTTGTCTCAAAGATGCTCTGGAACAAAGTTTCAATTAAAAAAATATACACAAAAGTTGGATTTTTTTTATCCTAACAGAATCCCTAATATCAAATTAACCTCTATTTTCCGCATTAAGCCTCCCCCTCCCCATGATTGGTACCTCATTAGCTCAAGGATGACCCCTCATCCCCAACCCAACACACACACGCATAATACACAAAGAAACGGATAAAATCACTTTTTAGGCTATATAGCTACAGAGGACAAATTTTAAAGTTTTATCTCGATTAAAAGTCTTGATCTAATTATCCTTTATACAATTTGGATCCCGTTATTCATAGAAAAATATTTATTGAGTTTCTACTCACTTCCGCTAGGGGAGGACACACCCTTTATTCTGCAAAATTGAGTTTGTTATGACTCGTGAATGCTCCATAGTGACTAAAACACAATCCCTATATTCTTATAAAACAAAATGGATTTTAAACTTTGTATTCCGATTCCTGTATTTGGTCCTGCAGATCTGCTTTCGGGTTGGGGAAGGGGTAATTAAATATATACAAAATTGAGTTCCGTGGTTTAAGGATGCTCCAGAACAAATTAGTTAAGATCTAAAACCTTGACACCTTCAGCAGAATATGTGTTTTAAAGGAAACCCTCTATTTCCCCTATTGGGTCATGCTCTTCTGCTTCAAGGGGACTACACCATCTTTTTATACAAAACTCAGTCAATTTATTGCAGGATGTCCCAGATGAAAGATTGACAAATTCTCCTTCTTTAACTTAAGAGGAATAAAGGAGGAATAAAGGTTTTGGAGATTAACCTCTCTATCCCTCATTTGGCTCCTCCCATTTGCCCCAGTGGAAACCAAACACTTCCTTAAGTCAAAACCGCCGTATTCCTACAAAAGATTTACCCATATTTTCCTAATTTTGCCCTGCAATTCTGCCATTAAGGAATTCAAACCCTCTATTTGTTCAATACCAACAATGCTTTAATTGATGTTCAAGAGTAAATTCACATAAAGTATCTTTTCCTACAGTAGAAGAAACAATTTTTTTTCTCCGCTACTTTGCCTGTTCCTCTTCCACTAGTGGGAGGGGCGCACCTTCCGTTTTATGCAAAATTGAGCCCACTTGGTCTAAGGATGATGCAAGGTAAGTTTGGACAAAATCTATTTGTTCCTATAATGTTACGGTACCCGCATTAAATTTTATACGTATTTGAACATTTGCTAGTGGAGGAAAAAGAACAGAAAATTCTATTTAACCTCCAGATCTACTTAAAGCCTTTCGAGCACAGTGTCAGAATGTTCAGCTAAACTAACCGCGAATGTTTAAAAATAATTTTTAAATACTATTGTGCAATTTATCACTGTGACAATCTCCTACTGCTCTCCATTAACATGTATGATAAGATTTACCACTGTGACAATCCCCTACTACTCTCCATTAACATGTATGATAGGATTTACCACTGTGACAATCCCCTACTACTCTCCATTAACATGTATGATAAGATTTACCACTGTGACAATCTCCTACTGCTCTCCATTAATATGCATGATAAGAACTTGATTCTGGTGCATGTGCATGATTCTAAAAAAGGAATCCTTTGGAGACAGTTGGTAAACTTATCCTTTTAGACTCTGTCATAGCCCCTGGATTGGGACAGACGGGAACCGAAATTAATAACAATTTGATAACTTTACCACTAAGACTTTTGAAACTAAGAAGTCTGAAAGAATTCCATTCATCCTTTCTCCAGAACTCGAAGGTTTACGGATGATGTACACCTGATGACGGCAGACGAAAAAATGTTGGAAATAGTTTAGATCGCATCCGCTGAATGCTCAAGTGGCCTAAATATTAACAAACCTGAGGTAGATGTTATTCTGACACACCTATTCAAATATCGCTCATTACAGGACGACCTACTTGTATTCCAATGCATGTTAATAATCAAATGCTTTAAAATCTGTCTAAATGACTTGTAATCAACACTATTTCTGCGCATGGATCATCCTCGATGCTCCAGGGGTTATGTTTACTTTCGCTCTCTGTACTCCTGGAATATGTCATGACAAAATCGAAGGCTCGGTGTACGCCAACTAGTGGATGAGACAAAAACACTATTTTGATCCTTTGATTTTTATCAAAATACTCTCGTGGTCAAGAAACGTAAAATAAGCTTGCTTTAAAGTTTGGTGCTTCTCCTCTGAAATCTTCAAAGGACATATACCAGCCAAGCGATTGGTAATTTCTCTTTATCCGAGACCAATTAAATAACTTGCCGCGTGCCTTCAATTTTGCTCTGACATATTCAAGGATTGCAGAGAACGAAAGTGAGAGTACAATGTAAACCATTGAGTATCTAGCATGCAAGAAAACTAATGGGCTAGCATAGATCACTTATCACACATTTTAATTGGGCTGTTATGGTCAAGGTCACATGCATGAAAAAGTACTGGCGGAATTGGTTATTTAAGAAGAAATTATTTAAATGTTTTAACTTGGACATCAGTGACCTTGGAAGTGGGTTAAGGTAATCAAAGTTAACAGCCCTTCACCCTAGTATGCTACTGACGAGAAAGTATCTCTCTATACCTCTTTGCTATTCAGAAAATACGCGTCGATAGTTTTTACATATTTGACACCAGTGACTTCGACAATGAGTCAAGACTATGCATTTGAACAATCCAGATAGCCTTTTAATTCACTCCAACATGCTACTGGCTGAATTTCAATGCTCTGTGCCTCGTTATTATGTGAAATATTGATTAAAATAAACAGCCTCCTACCTTGAGGGAGTGACAGAGACATTACCAAACCTCCGGATGATATTCTTGATTATCTTACCTGAGGCTTTGCCGAGGGTACATGTATGACATTCGAGAATATCATCCTGAGGGTTAGATATTTCTTTGTCACATCCTCCAGGAAGGGGATGATTGTTTTTCTCCCATCCTGTTTCACCCGCCAACAAGTAGTGAATGCATAAAATATAAGCGTTAATTGCATGTTTTTCCAGTAAATCCAGAGTTGTTTTCCATGATCTGCTACTGTTAACGTGACGTCAGTGCATTGATGATGTGACGTCATCATTGCTTACGACTTAGATCACGCCATTTTGCACGAGGTCATCTCTGATCTTTTCCAGCTTAAAAGGGAGACACATCTGTGAAGAGTGTGAGAAAAGATGACAGGGACCGAACCATGGCACCTTTGGACTAAGTGAGATAAAAACGAAATACCAAAAATGAAAGAGATTTTCGAACAAAAAACGGACTGAACTAGAACTGTATGTTATAGGCATGCTTATACTCCCACTCCGACCATTGAAGTTCAAGTTCTTAATGTCTCAGCTAATCAGAGGCCATAGTGACCATCTTCAGTCCCGAACATCTGTCTTTTTGGTGTTCATCAAAGTACTGAAAGTCCTCCAGACACATGCTTTCTTGATGTTGCAATATTTCTATAGTTATATATATAAAACTTTAGGAACACAATACAGTCAGTTGAGATGCAGGATAAACACCATTTAAATTAGCTGAAAATGATGAATATTTACACGTATCTAATGTATGTGTTGACAATGGTCTGAAATGTTTTTCCCTCCGAGGACCAACAACAAGTAGTGCTTCAAGAAGCTTTGGACTCTGCTTCTGCCATAAATAAAGAGTTGACTTCCGAATGAATAATTATATGACTGTTGCAATATCTCCCTAGTGTCTATTGGTATAGGGTGAAACATATATTTCCTACAAACCAGCAACAGAGCACGTATGTCACAAATATCTTTAGGTCGACTAGGACTTTGCCATGGGTCATATGTCAGTATACACATCTTCGTATGATTATGTTTATGGTAAAAGCATGAAACTTAAATAATTTTCTATATCCCCCATCCGGGGACCGGTGGGGAACTGATTAGCATTGTGTCATAAAACAACAATCTCACTGTAATTAAATATTGTAATACATGAATCACATCAAACTTCATTTATCAGTTTTTATGTAAAAATAGGGTAGGCTTATTAAAGTTATCTTGAGTTCATACATGTATTTTTCTGACATTCAAAATATTATTTTCTTACGTACGTAAACTAGGGGTATAGCATGGAATCCATTCTACAATGAGTCAGTCAAATGTATTGCGTGCTATCATGAAATGTGCTGATCATGAGGCAACACTTAATCACAGTCCCCAAAATTGTCCAAGTTGAAGGTCAATTAAGCTTAACTATTGCTTGCTAATTTTACATCATGTGAAATGTACTAGACTTTCCAGGTAAACTTCCATGGACAGTTACATGCTGTGTTATTATATTATATACAGATTTTCAAGCCTCTTGTAGTTTAACACTGCTCTGTAAGTTACACAAGTACATGTATGTTCATCGGACTACACACTGGCGTATTACATGTATGTGTATTTATACAAGTATTTAATACACAAACAGTTATGCAAGTGGTCTTGGACGGTTAAGACCAGAGTGGGGGTGAGGGCTATCCTCAGAAAATACATCTCACAGAAATGTTTATCGTAAATTCCCCCATCCTTCATAACTGTCCTCATTTAGATATATTTCTTCAAATAGGTGGCAATTTTCACCTTTAATATATTTGGATTTTAATATTGGTTGTAACCTAAAATAAAGTTCTGTTTCCAGGACATACCAATACGAGGCTCGATACCCATAAAGGGGGCCCAATGAACTGTTGCAAAATGCACCAACCAAAGAGGAAAGTGACTAGGTGGGGAGGATATGTGAGGGAGCTATGGCCTCAAGTAGAAGTTAGGTCTCCATCAAGGAAAATTTAGATTTGTTGATGAGAGATCATGCATTCCCAGTTATCTAAAAAAAATACATGTGATAAAATGGCTTTGATGGACACTTTCGGGCCACAACTGCACAGCATGTATACGATGTCTGGCAATCATGCAGTCCATTTAATGATCACGCGTTAAATCTTTATTGCAGATGATAATATCTTCAGTTTCAATCCAGTTGTTTTTGATAATTGCAGTCTCTTTGGATTTATTCACATCTTTCAAATCTTCATGTGATGCCTGAAATACAAGAAAGATTACATCATTTAATATTTTGGTTGTTTTCATTACAAAGTTTATTATTTTATATAATATTTAACAGTCATTTTTATTAGTCATGCTTTTTCCATGTTCAACAGTTTTTCAATTTTCACCAGAAAAAAAACTACCTGTTTATCAATCATGCAAGAAAAAAATTATCGGATTAAAAACTTTAAATTAAACACTAGTACCCTGTTACTACTACGGATCACTGACCTTACAGGTACAAACGTCTCTATCATGGTTCGCTGACCAAGTTAATTGATGCTGGGGAAGTGTTAACAGTTCAACATCGAGTGGATAAACATGTTAGAGGGGAGGGGACAGATATTGCGCGGGCAGTGTAATACACAAACAGTTACAGAATCATTACTCAAGAAATGAAAATATTAAAATCAGATAAGCTTGCTACGCTCGCAATGAACCCAAAACATAATATATTGACTTCAACATCCAGGTGACAGTGCGTCAGAGACGTGGACTATATATTGGCTTTTTACAAGCTTGAGGTGATGCATAATGTCATTCTGTAGTTTCATGTATATTGCACACCGTCTATGTCGGAACAAATTCACATGTTATTCACAGATTCAGAGTACGTACCTTGCCACGCAATCTTTACAAAAGGGATGAGTGATCAGGGATTTCAAGCCCCCGACAATTCAATAAAGTTTTGACAAAAAATATTTTCTCTGTTAAAAACATATTATTACCTGACCACATGCAACATTTGAAATTTATTTGGCAAGTGCAATGTCCTGCATTGCACCATAGGAATCGAAATTCTGTCAGAAATTAAAAAAATAACAGCACAGTGGAACGCGCTCATCATGATATTCTATTTGCCAGAGAAAAAAAAATATAATGAACAATATGTTACAAACAAAAAAACGATTAAGCTCTTTTCGATCGTTTTTAGGTTGTCTGGACCGGAAGTGAGATGCCCTATAAGCATCAGACCAGAGACGTATATATTACAATATACGTCTCTGATCAGACATAGATTTATGTGGAAACCTGATAAGATATTAATACAAATTGATGAAGTAATAATTGAAATCATTTGTTAATTGCCATTAATATCAGATTGTTGAAAACATTCGAGAAGATTTTATTTTGTCGTCGTAATGATCAGTATGTAAATTCTACTTTCACCAGAGACGTATATATTACATACGTAATATACGTCCCTGCTTTCACTTTCAAATAACTTCGAGCAAGAACTATAAGAACTATAAGAACTATCGTTATACTTCATCCTAGCTAACGATATCGTAATGTAACTACCGATAAGATGAAAGAAGTGATATAAATAGGCATGATTTATCTATTTTGCATCAAGAAGTTGCGTTATATTTTGGCCCATGGCTCATAATATTTTGCAGCGCTATGTAAATTACGATCACGTGACAACCACATGCCTCGCAAATCGTGCGGTGAAATCAAATTGCATAGAAATAATAACTAAAAACACAAAATATTTCTTTTTTAACAATAATCAAATATTATTTTCAACAAACAAGAGGCCCAATGGGCCTGCATCGCTTACCTTGTATTAATCGCACACTTGTAATCTTAAACGTGGACTAAAATACAGCTACAAGCAGAATATCAGTGTTTGATTCATAAGAACCTATTAAAAGATTTAAAGTCGAACAAGGACATTAGGTTGAACAGAGTTTATAGTCTTCCAACCCAGCATGCTTCTGGTAAAATATCATTACCCTGGACCTTTTGGTTATACAGAACAAATCATTTAAATATTTAAACATATATTGGCCACTGTGACCTTGAATATGGGCGAAGGTCATTCACTTGGTAGTCCTTCGTCCAAGCATGTTAATGGCCAAATATCATCATCCTTTGCCTTTGCTTATTAAGAAGTCGTTTAAATGTTTTTAACATATTTGACCCCTGTGACCTTGAAAGTGGGTCAAGGTCATTCATTTGAACAAACTTGGTAGCCCTTTATCCCAACATGCTACTAGTCAAATATCATCACCCTAGGCCTCTTGGTTATTCAAAATACGTTCTTTTAAAAGTTTTTAACATATTCAACCCTTGTGACCTTGAATATAAGTGAGGTCATTCATTTGAACAAAATTGGTAGCCCTTCATCCTAGCATGTTAATGGCCCAATATCAGTACCCTTGGCCTTTGCTCTTAAGAAGTCGTTTAAAGGTTTCAAACACATTTGACCACTGTGACTTTGAATATATTTCAAGGTCATTCGTTTAAACAAACTTGGTAGCCCTTTTTCAGAGCATTCTACCAGCAAAAAGCATTATTATAGGGTTTTCGGTTATTGAGAAGAATTTGTATAAAGCTTTCAACATATTTGACCCCTGTGACCTTGAATATAAATAGAGGTCATTCATTTGAACAAACTTTGTAGCCCTTCATCCTAGCATGTTACTGGACAAATATCATTAGACTAGGTCTCTTAGTTATTTAGAAGAAGCTGTTACAATATTTTTAGGACAATTGACCCCTGTGACCTTGAAAATGGATGAAGGTCATTCATTTGAACAAACTTGTTAGCCCTTCATCCAAGCATGCTACTGGCCAAATATCATAATCCCAGGCCTCTAAGTTATTCAAAAGAAGTTGTTTAAAAGGTTTTAAACATATTTGACCTATGTGACCTTGAATATATGTCAAGGTCATTCATTTGAACAAACATGGTAGCCCTTGAACCCAGCAAATTACTGACCAAATATTAGTATCCTATGCCTCTTTGTTATTCAGAAGAAGTTGTTTAAAGGTTTCAAACATATTTGACCACTGTGACTTTAAATACATTTCAAGGTCATTCGTTTGAACAAACTTGGTTGCCCTTTATCACAGCATGCTACCGGCAAAATAGCATCATCCTAGGATTTTCTGTTATTCAGAAGAAATTGTTTAAAGGCTTTTAACATATTTGACCCCTGTGACCTTGAATATAAATAAAGGTCATTCATTTGAACAAACTTGGTAGCCCTTCATCCTAGCATGTTACTGGCCAAATATCAGTATCTTAGGTCGCTTAGGTATCCATAAGAAGTTGTTTTAATGTTTTAAACATATTTGACCCCTGTGACCTTGAATATGAGTCAAGGCCATTCATTTAAACAAACTTGTTAGCCCTTCATCACAGCATGTTACTGTCCAAAAAGCATCATCCTGGGCCTTACGGTTATTCATAAGAAGTTGTTAAGAGATTTTTACATATTTGACCCCTGTGACCTTGAATGTGGACAAAGGTCATTCATTTGATTTTTCAGATTTTCAGATTTCATTTCCAACACTCAGACACATGAAAATGTGTAACATGAGGTACATGTACATGAATTCATATATTAAATTAATTGAACAAACTTTGTAGCCCATCTTTCAAGCATGTTACTGGCCAAATATCATCACTGTCGGCCTTTCGGTTATTCAGAAGAAGTTGCTTGAAAGTTATTAAAGACAATTGACCCCTGTGACAATGAATACAAGTCAAGGTCATTTATTTGAACAAACATTGTAGCCCTTTATGCCAGTATGTCATTGGCAAACTATAATCATCCTGGGCCTTCTGGTTAATTAACATATTTGACCCCTGTGACCTTGAAAATGTTTGAAGGTCATTTATTTGCACAAATTTGGTAGTGCTTCATCCTATCATACAACAGGCCAAATACCATCACCATATGCCTCTTGGCTATTTAGAAGAAGTTGTTTAAAGTAAAAAGTTGACGCCAGACGGACAACGGACGCAGCAGCACGGCATAAGCTTGCATGGCCCTCGGGCAAAACAAAAGTCCAGGATCTGATGGCTTAATTTCAGAATTTGTTTAATGCTTTTGGATATAGTTAGGTCATTTGTAGTCCGATCAATAAGGTGTGGATTTAATGAACTTTCAATAACACAGAGGCAGAGAATTACAACATGTTGGCCAAAGGGAGATAAGCCTAGACAATTTAAAAACTTACAAGATATTTATAGACACATCTCATGTTGCAACCTCTATAAAAGAAATGATTACATTGAGTTTAATAACAAACTAAATAACAAAATAAAGGTCAATAGGATACATGTATGAAGTAGCAAGACTAAACAAGGGAGTGTGAAAATTGTTACTGTAAGATAGTTTATAATGTTGCAAAATTAAATGTTTTTTACTCATTATGATAAAACATTAAAAGTGATTCAAGACATACTGCATGCAATTCAGTCACTATAATCCAAAAATAGAAATGTATAAATTTACAAATGAAGAAAAATCCTATTAAAATTCAGTGTACATGTGTCCCAGCTAACTTTCAGTATTCACTGGAAGCACAAATCCAGAATGGAAAAATATGTCTCTTTTTTTTTTTACACGATTTCCAGTAAGTACCGATCAAATGCAATATTGGGTTGTCAGGATGCCCTGGCCTTTCACCAAGATGACCGGGGTTCAATCCCCAATCGCCTGTGTAAAGCCATGAGGTCACCTGCTCGACCCCCTGCACGCTAACATCTGGACCAACAAGAGTGATTAACATAAGTTACTGTATACAACTTGTTTCATGATTGTTGTAAATTATTGATAAAGTTTATAAATTGTAGAAGTTAAATGTAGCACAGATAGTGATGGGCAATCAGATAAAAACATAATCAATCAGTTTGTAATCGGTTGAAGTTGATAAACCAATAGATGATCGATTGCATGCCCTGATAAAGTGCAGTGGCGTAGCATACACGTACAAATATATGCTAGTATGCTTAAGCATACACTAAAATTTTCAAGATGACTTTTCTTAATCTTATATTTTTTCTAATTTATCATTTTTAATGATTAACATATATCAATCATAAAAAATATTTCTTACGTCTAAACATATTGACCAATCTCAAAGGTTTATGTAAATCAAAAACTATACTAGTGAAGTACAAAACTTAATACTATTAATATGAAAAGTCAGGTTTTACTTGTTAATACCCAGACTAAAAGGAGTTCCTAGAATAGGGGAGATTGCTTTTATGACCTAGTTGATTTTTTTTCCAGCTATGGTAGGGGGAATTCCCCCTCCCATACCCTCCCCCTTCTCTGACACTATGCGCCTTGGAAGCTCGTCCCATGGTACCATATGCTCGGAAAAATGATTTGCTTCGCCACTGAAGTGAGACAACTACATATTTATTTACATATTTATTTACCTCAATTAACATCATTATATATATACAATACATTAGGTTTTGTTCTATCATAATGAATAGATTTCTACCTAAGTTTTATCTAGCATTGATTACTATTTTACATTACCAACTATCACATACACTCCAGCTTTGATACAGAATTAAAAATCATAAGAATAAGTGACTTTTTTTAGCTTCAATGCATTTCATACTGTATACATTTGGCACTTTGATTTTAGTAATGAACCAATTATATCAATTTGCAATCAATAATCTGAATTGGAAAAATTGTAATCAATCATCAGTCCATCACGAAGCAAATTTCATTAACTTATTTATTTAGCCATAATTATATAATTATAAAGCAAAACAGCATAATAATTATATTCGTAATTCATTTACATTCATAATATTCACACCAGTACATCCTTTTTAACAAATTTGTCTATAACAGTCCTCAGTTTACATTATATGTATAAGAACATGTTAAGATGTAGCGCATAGCTAGGCTACCAATGCATCAGTTATAATCATGAAGAAAAGTTCCATTCAGATTTTTTTAACTTTAAGTAATTGCCCTTCTAGATAGAAGATGAAGCAACCACTATGAGTTTTTCAAGTTTGGAGTAACTTCCCCTGTTAATGTTTTCATTATGCCTCTAGCTTGAAGCCTATAAATTGGACACTAACATGTATTTTGATGCTGTCCTTGTATATTTCCCATATGGCAACTGTGGTATTGTGTAAACTTTGCAATGTATTTTTAAGTACCCGAGTTTGACCCCTATCCTTTTCTTGTTTTTCTTTTTTTAATTTCAAATATTCATACATCGAACAACTACAATTCTGTAAAAAGCATTGCAATATGAGATTTCTAGGATTATTTCTTTTGAAAAGGACTTACATCAGGTATTTCACATTAGTGACTACAGTAACCAATACATTTTAACTTGCTCATTCTCTTTATCAACATTTCAATTTGAAAATTCCTGTATCAATAGTAAATATGTTACTACAACCATTATTAAATTCAACCCTTTCACCCCTATGTTACTGTATTAGACTCTACCATGCATTGATATAGATGAGACCGGTATGGTCTATACAGTGGTGAAAAGGTTAAGGTGCCCTCATCAGGAAGACTAGCAAAAAGTACATTATCCACACCCTTACCAACAAACCATAAAGTGCTTCCCAGTTTAGTTACAAACAATGCTCCCTGCCTGGTTTGAGTTCCTGACTTTGTTACATGTACACCAATGCAAACTGTCACCATTATTTAACTTATAATCATAAACAATTTATCATAAATGTATCATGAAATCTTACTGAATTAATATGCATTTCATATGCATGTATCAAAAAAAGGCATTAAACATCTAGGACGCGTTTCTGCGGAACAATCGGTTTTTCCGTTCTAAAATGCAACACCTGCAAATGTCTATAGGCAGGCCTTGCAAGGCTTTTTCAACTCACCTGAAAGCAACATCAGATTACCTGGTCCCACCTTTTTTTTTATACATGTGCATGTGTACAGGACAGGGAAAAACCTGATCACTCATCAAAATGTTACTTTAACTGTTCTGTTACCTGGGAGCGGGGCCACACCTATTTCTTGACAGTCTATAACGGTCACTGTATTGTTACTCACATTCTAAAATTGAACATAATCTTAATGATAGTGATGAGGAATTAAATGTATACAGAGCTTTTTATATTTATTTCATATGATCCTTCCAGACTTTTTTCAGTCGGACGGTGTGCTGATGATGCATTCACAATTGCACACACTTTTTTTGGTGTGTTGTGCAGTCACACAACTGTACCCCCTTTTTGGTCCCGCCTCTTAGCCCCCTGTTGGGTCAGCCCTTCCATAACATGTCCAATGTCAGCCCCTTCAATTGTACAACTTTGAATCCCTACTGCCTAGGGATGCTTCTAGTCCAATTTTGTTAAATGCCAATCAGTGGTTACGGAGAATTTCATTGGAAGAAATTGTTGATGCAGGGATGGATGATGGACACCTGTACATGTACCAGTGTATGACATAATTGATCTATAAGCTCACCTTTATTAGCTTAAGTTTGGTACTGTGGACCAGCTGGTGAACTTATAAGGATTCCCATACCACTAGCTGCTGGTTCCGTTTGTTTGTGTTTTATGTCCAGTGTTCCCAATGAACATTAGATCTGGTGGTATGTTTGATACATTTTCAAGATTCTGTGTCCCTAGGTTCATGTACTTGACGAGCTACTGTCTTTTAAGAATGAACCAGGTTTCCGTGGTTGAGGAATACTGGAGTACCCAGAGAAAAAACACTGACCTGCAACCAGTGCTTGCATGGGCACAGCACTACCTAGGCATTGAACTGGTGACCCAGTGATGGAGGATTAATAATCGTAGATAGACACTTTAACCACATGGCCATGGCGGCCAGGACCCTATTACCATTTAGGAAAATATGCTTTTTCATGGCATGACAGATCTTTTTATAGAAGAAAAAAAACATACCATACAAGATTTCAATGGAAAAGAATTACAAGAGGCCCAAGGGCCTTAGCGGTCACCTGAGTTATATCATAGGTACTGGTAGCTTTATTTTATTGTTTAGATGTGATGTGGAAATCAGCATGTAAACTAAGTGAAATACAATACTTGTCATGTCATCAAAGGATAAGAATTTGTAAAAATTGGTAAATGTTCCCTTTGGGGCCTCGCCCTAGCCCCTGGGGAAGGGGCAGGAATCCCNAAATTGGTAAATGTTCCCTTTGGGGCCCCGCCCTAGCCCCTGGGGAAGGGGCAGGAATCCAAATTTTACAAAGTAAAACTCTCATTTACCCAAGATGATTCTGACTAAGTTTGAGCAATTTTCTGCTGAAAAT
>NW_018407346.1:804873-832433 GCF_002113885.1 Mizuhopecten yessoensis
ACCAAGTAAAAATAATTTCCAACAGAAAATTGTCAAAATATACCCAAAAGTGTTGTTTCCCTATATAAACTATAGTAAACTTTACCCCCTCCCCAAGGGAGAACGGATAGCTCGGGGGTCCTGAAATTTACAATTTAAATAAAGCCCCTGATGATCTTTCTATCCATGCAGAGATGATTCTGACCAAGTTTGAAAAAATTCCATCCACTGGTTCTTGGAAAGAAGTTGATTATGTAAAAGTTTACGCATGACGCATGACGCACGACGGAGGACGGACGGAAAGTGATTGGAATAGGTCACTTGAGCAAAGCTCAGGTGACCTAATAAAGGTGCAAATAAAACCATAATGTAATTAACAACAGTGTTCTGTGGGTAAAGTTTAAGCAAGACAAGACTGGGATTCTAACCTTGGACCATAAATTGAGCTACTTGGTCAATGATACTGAAAGTGCTCAGGCCCAACTTATAATTAGTATGTCAGTTATCTCCAGAACGAAATTAAAGGGAGGTTACTGTATATATACAAAACAAGAGGCCTATGGGCCTTAACGGTCACCTGACATCCGATTCAAATTAGGACTGTCATCCAGGGGCCAATTCATACTTTTCATCGGTCCGAGTGACCTTGCTGCATCGTCCATTAATTTTTCCTTGTGAACACAATAACTTAATTCAGTAAATATGAACCGATTTTGATGATTATAATTATCCCAAGGGCAAGGCAAGTACTATCTCATCATAAGTATATGTCAATCGTCTTTTAATTATATCCTGCTAAAGATATAGCCAAAAGTTTTATTTCCCTGGTATGATTCAGGCTGAAGGTAGTAAAATAAAATTTCATTTAAAGCACTTTTATAGGATCTTTCCCATTCATAAAAAAGTATTAAATTCTATAAGATCTGAGTCTTGAGAAGATTTGTTATATCCATGTAAATTTTCCCTTTTTGCAGTCTTTGAATTTATAAGGATTTACACAACATAGACCATAGGTCTTTGAGAAAGATTTCTTAATTATAGACCTACAAAACTTTTGGTATACCAGACTTTAAGAAAAATACTTACATATCTAGTGTTCAACAAGCAAATTTGTGGAATTTATATCCCATGCTTTCAAACATATTGTATGTAAACATTATTGAGGTTAGGTTTAAACATGTGAGTATCGTGCTGTTGAGACATAACGTTTAGCTTGAAACTCGAAGAAAGAAAAGCCTTATCTAATATTTGCTAGAGTTATTAAGGTAATAGGATTGTGTCGCCATTTCTCAGTAGAATTTCTTCAAATTTTGTAGTTATATTGCTTTGAAGTAAAGAAATTTTTCTGCCACAAAAAAAATATAGGTTGTCAGAATTTTAAGGATTTTAAATGGAAATTTATGTAAAAAGGAGTGAATTTTGAAAAAAAAATGAAACACAATGTTTTGCAAAATAATGTCAATACAAATGATACTGACATAGATTGGTATTGCATTAATGTATATCAATTTCATAAATGCTGAAATTTTATAAAATTAATTATCTATCATCGATTAAAAATTGACATTTTATAATAAAACCATATACACATAGTAATTGCATCTAAGAGTTATCGTTCTTGAAATACTTCACAGTAGTGAAATAGGTAGCCGGTTTCCTGAAGTACAGAACAATGGACACATGTGACTCATTGATTAAAAAACAACTGAATGAATGCCTGGATTGCTATGAAATACTTTAATATTGAAAGAACACACTGTTCTGTCAATAATCAACATACAATATTCATCAGTTTAATATTAAACATCAGAATATGCGGAAATTGTGATACTGTCTCCCTACATTGGATTTTCAACTAGGGATGTACTTCCTACTTCCGTTAAGCAATACACTCCTATCACCTTAAGCGGAAACTGCAGATAATGACTGTGCCAAATGGAGTCTGATTAAAGTGGTTGTCAAACTTGGCCGAGCCATTAATCATTGAACCCTGTTACTTAGTTGGAAGACAATCGGATACTATTTGCGAGAGTAAATGAACAGAAACGTAAGATAATGACGGTTTTTGTTACTCATGGGGCCATAACTCTGCCAAATAGGGTATGCTGAGTGCGGTCATCAACTTGGCCGAGCCCTTAAGATATTTAACCCTGTGACCAAGTTTGAAGGAAATCTGTTAACATTTGTTGTAGTTATTGCACAGAAGAAACAAATTGTGACAGACTGTTGTAGTTATTGTTCGGAAACAAAGCGTGAAGACAGACAGACAGACAGACCAATCCAAATTAATATCCCCCGTTTCGGTGAAAGCGGGTGATAATAACATGAAATAATGAAAATACATTTGTATGTGTAAAACTAAACGAAAGCAAATAAACAACCTGGTGGATGAAGTAAATGATTCCAATTGATGTACATGCAGTGTTTTTTATGGTGATTGTCTAGGGGTCTACGTTAAGTTTGAACACTGATTTGGCCTCATCAAGTTGCCGCTGGGGTTTTGGACAGGAACCAAAATTTTACAATTTGATACCATCTTATACTAAGTTTTAAAGAAATCCATTTCTCGATTCTTAAGAGGAAGTCAAAAATATAGAAAGTTTATGGACCTCAGATGATGCACAAAGGCAGAAAAAAGAGTTCAAAAAACTTAATAGGTCACCTAGGCCTGAGCATTGAGCTGTACAGACTTTTCCTTATTGATTGAATGTCCCATGTTACTTTTTCTACTACTCTCTTCACTGCATCTTGATCTGTCCCGGATATATAGACGTGGTCACCATCTACAGATATTCCGACTCCGCTTTCACAGAGTCGCTTAATATTGGCTCCCCCTTTCCCGATGAGCAGTTGACAGATTCTTTGGACATCAACATCTTGATCGATAAACACTGTTTCTTCGAACAGCTTCTTATCTAGAGAAATTTTCCTTATGGATTGAATGTGACTCGCTACTTTATCTGCTGTTCTCCTCACTGCATCTTCATCTGTTCCGGATATATTGACGAAGTCACCTTCTACATCAATGTTGACCTCATGTTCTCCTCGGTGTTGTTTTTTTGCTCTGCTAACAAGATTTCTTTTAATCTGGCATTGGATATGAACGTTTTGACCTATAAACACTTTTTCTTTGAACTGGCCCATATCTCCATTTTTTTCCCTGATTACTTGAATGTTCCATGCTATTTGTTCTGCTGTTCTCCTTACAGCATCAACATCAGTCCCATTGATATAGACATGGTTACCTTTCACAGATATCTTGACTCCACCTCCAAGTCCACGGAGTTTCTGAATATACTCTCCAAGTTTTAGACTAATTATTCTACAAAGAGCACTATTATGATCTATAAACACCTTTTCTTCGACCTGCAAACACTTATCGAAATCATCAGTACGTTCGCTTTTTGTTTGAATGTCTTCCTTTCTTTTTTCCATGTGCATCTCCTCATTTATGGCTTTCCTTATTGTTTGAACTTCCTCCTTTACTATGTCTTTTGCGATCTTCACTACTGCATATTCGTTTCCTTCAATATGAACATGTTCCTCGTTCACTTCAGCTTCCCACTTACAGCCACTCTCATCTACAAGTCTCTTGATGTTCGAGTTGTCTTTACCGATTAGTCGTTCACCTACGACATCAAGGTCTGGGAACGTTAATTTTGTTGATATGATTATTCTAGTGGGTATATGCGAACACGATCTTGAAATTATGAAACCAGACTCAGTAATAATGCCGCATGTTCCATTTCTAGCAATGTCAAATCTTACAATCTGTCGTCTTGAAGAAAGCAACCGGAAACATCGACTCCGCGCTATTATAAGGGCGGCCATTTTTGTTTACGCGATTCTAATTACAGATTAGAGATGGACAAAACCCGGAATACACTCGGACGTGAAGAGATTTTATGTGAATTTTGTATTTATAAGGCCATTAATAATATCCATTCATACATAATGGATTTGTATTCAGCAGAGGAAAGATAATTGTATATCCTTTACATTGATAGTTATGCTTTAGCAATAAGTGTTTTGTTTCTAATTCTTGGGCGGATTTTTAATACCAAAATGAGGCACCTAACATCAGAACAAACTAATCGATAAGTATCAAAATGCAAGCAGACTCAAACGATCGATAAAGTAACTCAGATTACTACAATAAGTTCTTAGATGTGAAATTAGTGCCAGAATCACGGAATTAGATTCTAAGTCCGTGCCAAAATGAAGCAGAACCACTAAGTTATGAAATAATATTTGATAATGTTTTCGAATGTTTTCATGAAAATCAATACTCATTATAGCCTCGACTAAAAAGGGCCGTATTCATTGAGGAAATACGTAGAGCCCCGACTTATAAGAATGCAGTATAGTTTTTAACTATAGCTGTTAGCGTATACGGTCCTGAGCAGGGACATCTGCATCCTGACCAGGAAAACAAGTACATGTACACATATATATCCGTCAATGGATCAAAGACATGAAGGTGATAGTGCTTAGAATCAAGAGAAGAGTAAATATAATCCAAAACGTATGTAATATCAGGGACGTGTCCGTTACACATCCCTGGTAATATATATACGTCTCTGATATGATTAAGAAATATAATAAAACTATGTCTATAGTATTATATCTTTGAGTTGCATACTTTATATAGTATATATATATACGGTCCTGAGCAAAGACATCCTGATCAGGAAACCAAACAGTGTATGCGCAGCAGTGGCGGATCCCGGGTTTGTTTTGGGGCTGATCAGGAGCGGGGACATCCTGATCAGGAAATCAATTGCTCATTCTAGTCGTATAAATAGATCACATACATTTAGGTATACAAAAAATAAAGTAAGAGAGGTGTCCTATTAATTTTGAAATAGACGTCAAACAAACCTATCTTGAATCACCTTATATATGGATATTAGAATGTATTCGTTCCTGACATTCTGATCATGACATTAAACGCTCATTATAACCGTATGCATAGATCAGATACATACAGATGACAATGCTTACATATAATTATTATATATATTATAACGTATACGGTCCCGAGCCCCCGACATCCTGATCAGGAAATAACATATATGTTTTTTCTCATGTTAATACTTTCTGATATTTATAAAGTCGTTGTTTACCATCCTTTAAAATTGCGGTATACTGCTAATCTGAATACGAGTTGTTTATCTTAGTGTAAACATATTTTATTGACAACATATTGACAAAGGGATTTGTCGGTAAGTTTTTCCAACTTATCAATTGACTTCTCCCGTAATACAGACAATATAATAATACACAATTGTCACATGATGGTAAGAAAATAAATATGTTTTTAATGAAGAGAGAGAGAGAGAGAGAGAGAGAGAGAAGAGAGGGGGTGGGTTGGGGTACGGTGAGAGAAGAACCAGAAGACAGGACTGGGGTTGGAGGTTGGATAGAGAAGAGTGGGGTTGGTAGTTAGTCAAATCTACCCGATCGCGATCTTCCCAGGAAATGCCGTGCAGCCTTGGCTAGTTTCATATTACCATTTGGTGAAATGTTGGGATCACCTTTACAAAGAATATCTACGTTTATGTCGCCTTCGTACCATTCTAATTCGGTAATGAGTGTTCTTCGTAAATTAGAATACAAAGGACAAATAAGGAAAAAATGATAACAATCTTCACAGGGATGCACACACCCGCAATCAGCTGAACCGACTAGATTTGCTCCGAAAAGATCATGATTTAATGAGCTAGCTCGATATCTAAGACGACAAAGGAGTATATTTAATTTTCTCGGTCCATAGTTTACGAAATGCTTGCTAAACAAATTATTTACTACCATAGACTTTTTTACATTAGACTTAAAATAATTTAGTGAGGGTGAGTTTCTTACAGTGTTGTTCAAGTTGTTCCAGAATTTTAATATGGAAGGAAAGAAATAATTTGTTGATAGTTGTAAACGGAAGTGCTGTTCCCGCAGTAAATGTGCATTTCGCAAATTATACGGAGCTATATTTCCAATATATATTGGTAATAAGTCAGTAAGAAATTTAGGTGCCATGTTATTTACGACAGAATAAAACAAGGAAAGTTTCCGAGCATCTCTTCTTGTCGAAAGGGGTAACCATCCGGTTTCTTGATATAAGAAATATTTTTTTAGTGAATGTGGGCAGCCCTGTGACTATTCTTGCAGCTTCTAGATGGATTTTTTTTCTAGTAACAGGGCATTTGTTTCACCGCAGTTGTCCCATACTTCACATGCATATCCCAGTAGTAGTCGAACATAAGTAAGATATAGTTCTTCTAATGAAATTCTTTTTAAAATAAGTTTTAGTTTACGAAGGGTTGCTATATTTTTGGTTACTTTACTGACAATATTATATTCAACATGAACATTCCATTTACAGTCGTTAGTAAGAATAACACCTAATAAGAGCTTATGTTGGTTAGTTATTTGAATGGGGGTGTTATTAAATGTGAATGCAGGGATGAATGGAAGTTGCCGATTTTAGATGACTAGGGCCTCAGTTTTGGTAGGGTTAAAAGACATCAGCTTTGAGAGTTGTTTTTTAAGATTTAAGGTGTAGCAGAAATTATAATATAGGGTCGGAAGGTAACAGTTACCTCCCTTCGATCATATGCATGTAGAGATACATATACGCGTTAAGTTAAAATACCGATTTTTTTTCCTTCTACAAAGAATTTTTCATGTAGGCCTATCTGTCAAAACGAAATAAACAGGTTCAAACATGTACATATATGATGTTGGGTCGGAGTAGACTACATCAAACAAGAGGTAATCGTCCCAATTCAAGATATACCATGTTGTTATTGGCCGATTTCTTCATTTTTAGTAATTTCCATAAAAATGAATGTAAATGTACATGTTCAATCTCTGGAGCTTTTGCATAGAACAAATTTCACTTGCATAAAAAAAGGATACTGCTTACATATGTATCGAAAAGGTGTAGCATAGTTTTTACATTTAAGTTTAATGATGAACACTTTGAAAAAAATGCAAACATAGATTTTCGTCCGTGGCTAGCTAATTGTTTTTGGAAAGAAGTGAATTTATTATTGTAATTTAGAATAACACATAGGTAAGGAATTAATCCACACATTCGACTTTACTTCCTTTGTAATACCATTTTTCATCATTAGAGAAGAGTTCCTACTGAGGAGGCAAACAATATGTGGGTGTCCGAACCCACATGTTGATGCTATCTCAATGAAGCTGTGTTTTTACATATTTCGTTAATCTAGTGACTGTAATTATTATACTTGTTATTGTTCAATTGATCTCTAGAAAATATGACGATCCCTTATACACAACACACAGGATTGATTACAAAATTAATTAAGTCTTGGATAGTTGGATTTCCATATAGTGACCACCTTTAACTAAGTGAAGATTTTGTCACGAAATTGGGTTTATGCAGCACAAATGACAGACTACATATATTACATAATAGTTAATAATTATTCACTTAGTTAAAGCTAAGAGAAAGACAATTTATTTCGAGGAGAGTCAGAGAAAGCCGTAGGTATTTTTATTAACATCTGATTTTAATGAGATTGGGGTCCTGACATCTTTCGCTGACGTAATTGTCAGATATATCATCCGCGCAAAACACTCTGGCCGTGGAGTTCAAGCCAATATTGGCATGTCATCGATATAAAACAGAAACAGACTAGGCCCCAGTACAGATCCCTGGGCCTGGTGCTTTGGAACAGTCAATATTTTTAAGTTATAGTTTTTGGATACCATTTGGGGTAATGATGGTTGAATATATCTGATATGGATTCATATAATGTCCTTTAGCAAAGACGTCGGGAGATATGTTTTGGCTATAGAGAAAACTGATTCGAATTGCTTATTGAGAAAGTTGGTTTCTGAATAGGAATCTGAAATGAGCTTGCCATCCTCTTTGAGATGGGGGATATCTCTGAAGTGTTTTCTTGTGTTAAGATTAAGTTTAGGTTTAATTGCATTAAATATAGAGGTATTGGGAGTAATACTTCTCATATTTTTATTCTTTATACAATCCGGAGAATTTAGGAAGTTAACACATAATAAATATACACACCGATTTTAAGAATATTGCAGAAGGAGAACCTGTCCGTTCAAGTCTCACAAATATTATTAATGTATCATGTACATATGCATGGTCCAGCATTATATACTTTGTTCCCGACTTTCATCTGTCGGTTGATGCAGTTGTACTGATTATGGTTTTCATGTAACGTGAATATTTGACTATGCTAGCTTATATGCATTTTATTTATTTATATTTTGAAATTGATCCTTATGTATTTCCCCGTTATCTACGTGTAGCCTGAGGACACTGTTGTTAAATGGAAAATGGGAAGACAAGTCTACATAATCTACACCAATCTACATAATCTACACCAATCTACATAATCTACACCAATCTACATAATCTACACCAATCAACATAATCTACACCAATCAACATAATCTACACCAATCAACATGATCTACACCAATCTACGTTATCTACACCAATCTACATTATCTACACCAATCTACATAATCTACACCAATCTACATAATCTACACCAATCAACATAATCGTTATTAAGCAATAGACATAAATGCCTTTGTACAGCATAACCATATTTTGTATCTCATATTTCAATTTTATTTTCGAAATAAACTTATAATCACGGAATTAGCTTATCTGTCTAAGTCCGAGATATAATTTAGCATGGCATACACAAGTACTATATCGTATAAAATTAAATGTGTAACTGTCGGTATTTTGCTGTTCATTTGAATTGTCGACCTTATATAAGGAAGACAAATATTTAAAATATGTCATATATTGTATCGCCATTCAAAAACAGCAGACACCACCTGACGTTGAAGTTATTTTGTAAACATTTTTCACTGGTATATTTCCGTATATTTTGGGTCGAAGCGGTACCACAGTTTATACGTATAAATAATTCGGCAAAGAAACTGGTCACGAAGTAGTGCTGTTCAACGACGACATGATGGAATAAGTTCCCACTACAGAGTAAAGAAAATTATTGCAAACTGACTTTCCAGCTAAAATAAAATACAAAAAAAAAAAAAATTCTCATCCGTGACCAGAAACTTGACGTGCAATGCTACCAGTCTGTGTTACCCTATTTATGATCAGAGTCGTCAGTTTGGTTTCAATTAAACTCACTGTCTGAAAATTCTGGCAAATTTTATATGGCTGAATACCATTTACATAATGTTTTCTTCAGCATTATCTGATTCCTCAAAACTAAGAACATGTTTATTCGCATTCTGACGCGGTATGACCATGACTGTTCTTTCTTCCATGGTTACTGCTACATGTACAGTCGTTGAAATTGAAAAGAACTGATAATTGTACTTTAAAAGCATGTTACAATGAAATGGTAGAGAATAAGGATAAATGGATGATGAAAATCAAAGATGAGTTATATAGCATAGGTCTGGGGTATATTTTTTGAATATGATATTAACGACAACAAGTTTTATTCATGAATTAAAGAACAAATGATTGATATTGTTATAGAAGAATGTCCCAAAAAAATAGAATATCCTCAAAAGCAAATGTGTATAGATATCTTTACGGTAATGTTGATCTACAAAACTATCTGCGTAAACCCATATCAAAATTTATCTGAAAAAAATACAAAAATGAGATTATCATTTCATAACTTAAACATAGGAAAAGGTCGATATCAAAACACTGAGCGGAATCGTCGAGTGTGTAATTCATGTAATGTAGATGATGTTGCAGATGAGTTTCATTTTATTTTAAATGCCCATGTCATTCTGATTTGCAAGGAAACAATATGAAAACTTATAACATTAAAAAGCCAAGCATGTTTAACTTGATAGGACTTCTGAGTGTGAAAAATACAAAAGAAATAACGAACTTGGGGAAATATATAAATTTTGCAAATTTGAGAAGAACCCAATTATTATAAATAACTTAATTAGTTGCACTCTCCAAACATATGGTACTGTTTCTATTTGTAATTGTGTTGTGAAGTGTGTGTGATGTTGTGTAATGTTGTATAATGTTGTGAAGTGTGTGTGATGTTGTGTAATGTTATTTTGAATATTGCCCTGAAAATATTGCACTTTTGTTATTTGTTACTGATGAGTCGAAAGACTCAAAGTAATAAAGAACTTGACTTGAACTTGTTGAACTTGTGACGTCACAGCGGATGCTAATTAGTAGTAGAATGACTGGTGAAAATCGTACACTTTACACGTCAATATTTCGGCATTGGAATGACCAATTTTATGCGGTTTTCGACATTTTTGTTTTTGAATCATATAGAATAATAATATATTCATTTCTATTTTCGTTCAGTGTACACTTTATATACTGAACAGCGATCACTATAGGCAATACGATTTTATAGTCTTCAAACTGATGTAATTGAGGGAATTCTTGTAGCTTTTTAGGAAGACAAATACACACATCAGTTTTCCCTGCAATAGAAATTACCAGTAAGGTATACGTAGGGCAACTTTTTTTTTTGCCTCGTTTTATCTTTCGTTAACTGAAAGACGTAAAATTTCATATATGCACGTCCGGCAGCCTCACCATACAGAAAAGAGATATACAGAGCAAGTTAACCTCAATTTTACATTCCCCCTCCCCCCTCTCTCTATATTATGAAATATTATTCTTATACAGTAAATGAACATAGGTTTGTCAAGGAACGTACATGTTTGGAGTTCACCAGCTCGTTAAACATTAAAATGTTAGGTTTAATATAATAGTTCTTATCTAAATATGTTTTTCTGAATTCAGTTAGTGATGGACATTGCAATAGGTAATGAAAATCATCTCCAGTTAGCTGGCTGTTACAATATGTGCTAATTCTATGCTGAGGGCCAATGGTTTTCGGTCTCGATGATACATTTGTGATTCGTTGTTCTAAAGCACAAAACATGTCTTCCGTTATCACGTTATCAGTTAAAAGATCTAATTAATCTTCAAACTTGCACTTTTCTTTATAAAGTCTATAGCATATTGCTTTCGATGAATTAAATACATCATTCTCCCAATTTCGAACATATTGGTCATTGAGAATTTTTTTAACATTTAATTTTAACCAGGAAGTATTTAATTCTTCTACGAAATGTGCATTCAAAATGTAAGTTAAGCCACAATCATTTGATATTTGTTGGATATTACTTAAATATGGGACTGCATTATTACCATAAATTTGATTATGAAATAGCAAATCATACATACTTACATTTAATTTACATTCTTTGGAATTAATCATTTGTGACCAATACGTTATCATTCTGGATTTCACCGAAATAGATAATGGACAAGTACCTAATTCTCCATTAAACCATATAAAAAGGTGTACTTCTCTTGAGCCCTAACAGTAGTTTACAAAATTTAAGATGTATACGTTCAATAACTTGTCGGTTTGTATATCCCCAAATCTCACATCCATACAGCTATATGGGTTTGACAGTCTTACCAAATAAATCATATATACACTGAATAGAAAGATTGTACAATCTACCCTTCTATGAAATATCGTACATTGCACTATTAGCTTTTTTAACAATATATTTTTTGCTTCATTGCATCAAAATTTTAATATCACATAATGTAGTCGAACTTGTGACAACATTGGTCCATGTTTGCCCTCAGACCGGTCATTTGTCTTCTGAAAGTATGTCAACAATACTAAGTGAGATATCAGGCCAGAGGCGCAATTCTGTTGTTAAATCATTATATATATATACATGTGTATATATGATTATACTCAAATTCAAATTGTTTTATTACTTTAGGCCTTACGGCCCATAAGTTCACATACATAATACAATTATTATCAATAACATGACATACATAGGAGGATGAGGTAGCTATACCTTTACAACATATTTGAACAGATACATCTAAGTAGTGGAGATGATTATTCCAGACACAGACTTATAGAATGAACAAATACATAAAAGACGCGGGTGGCTACCCAGGGATTCCAAGTGAGTGGGGCAACCCTACCGACAAAGTTTCCCTGGAGATGTATACCAACATATTCAATTGAATGAATAAGGTTAATTCAAATGCATTGGTTTTTTTTTTTTACTTCAGATACATATTGACGTAAATGCCGTATATAATAATACATATATACATATAGATAGAAGTATATATTTTTTTTATTATTTGTTTATTTTTAAAGACATTTTTATTACATAAATACATAAACACACATACACCCACATACATACAATTCCCATTTGCATGGTTTGTCTCTTGCATCGTCATATCTTTCATCATCATCATCCTCATCGTGACTGAATATCATCATCAGCCTTGTCAATCATCATCAATAGTAATACACCATTATCATCTTAATACATCATCATCATCAACA
Organism: Mizuhopecten yessoensis; assembly: GCF_002113885.1. Classification (NCBI taxonomy): domain Eukaryota; kingdom Metazoa; phylum Mollusca; class Bivalvia; order Pectinida; family Pectinidae; genus Mizuhopecten; species Mizuhopecten yessoensis. The sequence continues at coordinate 817,233 of NW_018407346.1, forward strand.
ACATTATCACCAATCTATCGTCATGCTAGCATCATCATCATCAACATTCTATTAATCCATCATCATCATCATCATCATCATCATCAACATCATTATTCTATCATCATCATCATCATTATCATCCTATCATCATCACCAACATCATCAACATCATCATACTATCGATCCATCATCATCATTCTATCAATCTATCAACATCATCATCATCATCATCATCAACATCATTATTCTATCATTATCATCATCATTATCATCCTATCATCATCCCCAACATCATCAACATCATCATAGTATCAATCCATCATCATCATTCTAGCAATCTATCATCATCATCATCATCATCGTTCTATCAATCCATCAAATCCATCATCATTCTATCAATCTATCAATCTATCATCATCATCATCATCATCCTCAACAGATGCATCCTCAATAATCATCAATACATCAGCCACATGCTACCATCAATATATATATGTTCTTATATATATATAAATAGATATTGACAACCATACACAAATAATCATCCCACCATATATTCTGATAAACATTCACCTCACACACACATGTACATCTCACACACACAATACAGACAGACTTGTAGAGAGAGAGAGGGAGAGAGAGAGAGAGAGAGAGAGGGCCCATAATAATGCACATACATGTAAATAGTTTTACTTTATTCAGAAGATAGAAGTATATTTAGTAATTATACAGTAACGACGTATATATGTGATTCTAAGAGGTTGGGCCGATTTTTGAGTATTGGTGTTATACATGTAATACCAATAGCCCATTCGGAAGGGAAACAGCCAGAGTTTAATATATTGTTAAAAAGATTACATAATACCGGTAACAATAGATCTTTACCAACTAAAAAACATTCATTCAATATGCCGTCAAGACCATGCGATTTGTCCCTTTTTAATTTATTTATGCATATGGTAATTTCATTTGTTGTAATAGGACAGTCGAGCTCATCATAAAGCGGTACATTATTATCATGATCCAGAGTTATACTCTCATCAACATTGTCGTTATTGTCTTTATTACTGACATCAGATAAGTGTTTTTTTATTCTACCTCCTACTTCCAAGTACTTCTACTTCTAATTCTATAAAATTTGTCAATTATATTTACAGCTAGACTATTGCGTGATCATGCATTGTTTTAAAATTCAATCAGGAAAAGGCCTAAATAAGCTGTAATAACTTACGTCAAATCCTTTTGTTGTAAATTTCACATTATTACTGTTGATCGCAACTTCCTATGCTGAACATCAGGGGAGACAACTCCTAATTTTCTTTCTCTACCATGGTTACCCAAAGTCTTCTTCTTATTAATCTAACAAACTGAAAATAAAACTCCACTACAAATGTTTCCCCATTTCTTTCATCTAGCAATTCGGAACGAAAATGTACTCAAATATGGGGAAAGCAACTGCAAGTTCATAACCTATAACCTATATGCAATCCCGCAGCAAAATATATCGAACCAAACACTCACAATATGACAAAGATACACCCATTAGCTATACTGAGTGTGAAAATGAAAGTGATGCTGGAATTAGAAAAAGAAAATCTACAAAGAATCTATTGAAGTTATCATATCCTGATATATACACAGAAACATGTACTTAGCTACTGACAGCTTTATATTACCTGAAACATGTACTTAGCTACAGACAGCTTTATATTACCTGAAACATGTACTTAGCTACAGACAGCTTTATATTACCAGAACCATGTACTTAGCTACAGACAGCTTTATATTACCAGAACCATGTACTTAGCTACAGACAGCTTTATATTACCAGAACCATGTACTTAGCTACAGACAGCTTTATATTACCAGAACCATGTACTTAGCTACAGACAGCTTTATATTACCAGAACCATGTACTTAGCTACCGACAGCAAAATAATACCAAAAACATGTACTTGGCTACTGACAGCTATACATTACCAGAAACATGTACTTAGCTACTGACAGCTATGTATTACCAGAAACATGTACTTAGCTACTGACAGCTCTATATTACCAGAAACATGTACTTAGCTACTGACAGCTATATATTACCAGACTTCTATCATTGTCTGTCTGTCTGCCTGTCTGTGTATATGTCTTTCTTTCTTTCTGTCCGTTTACATGATTTATTTCTTCTATTTCTTCTACACCTTCACGTCAGAAAGGTTAACTGTAATTATCTTTGAACATGCCAATGAAATTGGGAGTGCAAAAAAACCCACGAAAATCAGGCATCGCAGAATTAAACAAAAAATACAAACACAAAAATATATTTAAGATAAATGTTGTACTAACATTTAGGAAAGTTTCCTGCTGCTTCTCGTCTCACAAACAACGGTCCATTTAATACGTTAATGGTTCGGTTAAGAGCTTTCAAAGTGAAGCAAATGTCCTACAAAACACTGAGGTACCTTATGTGTTCGTCATGGGGAAACATGGAATGACATGAACATTTCTGATAATGGTTAATGTAAACGATGTGCTGCTGATCGATCGATCGATCGTTTTCACAAAAAGGGCGCACGTATAAAAAAACGAAGAAGAGTGATCCGGAATCTGTCATTAAGTCTACTAGCAAGAGCACGCATATCTGTAATGTATGGTCGTCACCTGTCCCTAGCACCTAGCCACAAGGCTCAGTCATGTGGCCCTGACTTTTTCTAATCTAGATTAACGATCTCCCAGACTATCTCACAAGCCAAGTTGGACTTTTGCAGATGACACAATTGTCTATGTAACCGTTTCATCTCACTCGGATGCAGAAACACTCCAAAACGATTTGGATCTTCTGGACAAGTGGGAACAAAACTGGCTAATGTACTTCATGGACGAATTCCCAAGCAAGCAGATTCGGCTAAATACCTGAGCTTAACTATCACTAAAAACCTGTTTCATGGACCGCCCACATCAATAACATTACCAACAAGGCCAATGCATCTCTTAGATTTGTTCGGAGAAACAGAGTTAGCTTAAACAACGTATGTCCGCCCACACCTTGAATATTGAAGCCCTATCTTGGATTCATGGCAGGCAGATCTTACACATAAGGTTGAAATGTTGCAGAGAAGAGCCGCCAAGTACATGGCGCTATAACTACACCAGTAGCGTGACAGAAATGCTCCACAACTTGAACTGGCAATCCCTTAAACAACGCCGTAAAATGACCTCTATCATATCACTATATGAAATTATAAATGGTCTTGTGGCATATGATGGCAACCTACAAATTCTCCAGCGAACCCGACATCACAAATTCCAGATTCCACACATCTCCACAAATTACCATACAAATCCATTCTTTCCTAGAGCATTTCATACCTGGAACAGCCTCCCAACCTTCATCGACGATAGTGCTGACCTCTCCACACTGAAGGCAAATCTCCTCTCCCACAAATTCTAAGCGTACATGTTGTTTTTATCGTATAGATCTAAAACAAAATAAAAATACTTCTTTTTAACCAATCTTTCTGACGCCTCTAAACAATGTTCAGTATATTGAACGCTTTAGAGTATCCTGATGAAGTTGAAGTAGTGCATATACACAGGGCTCCCAAGCTTTGAGGTCAGAACAACGTTTATGCGGAACAACAGCCGGTACGTCCGTTTTAAAAGTAAAATTTTCGGGTGTATATCCTGGCGGACCTGCAATTATTAATGCATGCTTTGACAAGGCACGGCTGAAAGCAGCATAAAATTACTAAGTCCAACCTTATTTCATTAACGAACAACTCTGGTCCAACTGGTTCAACCGTTTGGACCGCGATAAACGAAAACGGCCATGGTCTCGCTGTTTCACATAAGAACAATGCGATTGCGCAGATTCAACAGCCGTAGCCGGCTGTCTTCCTGAGCGGTCGTTATACGTACGGGGTCTGCCGCTTAGCGGGTGGACGAACGTAGACCCAGTTTGGTTCAGGCGATTCAATTAATGATTTATTGTCTCCAGCTGCAACCCAATTGTACGTGCAAACGTGACATTGCGACACTTCTGCATGAAGCATGGCAACAGTCCGTTGCCTCTGAAGTTATGTCAACCGCCGCATCATGAAAAATGCGTATTGATATTTGTTAATGAGTGTCTCCAGTCTTCACGGGACGACAAAAGCATTACGCTTACGTGTTTGTCTAAGCATGAGTAATTTGCAAAAACGCACAAAGATTTTTTGGGCCACTTTAGACTTCCACACTGATACGATTTTAAGGAAAATGGTGTCACTTGGTAGATATTTCACTCCATTTGTTTTTTATTGCAAAAGAAACGTTCTTTTTCACCGATATAGAAGTTGTAAACAGGGAGAGTTGTTCACCTGTATTTTTGCTGAGGACATACATGTATATAATAAAAAACAGTAGATATATCGACTGACTTAAACCTAGCAGCTTTCACTTGTCACAAGCCTTTTTTTGTTTAATTATTTCAGGTTACTTTTGTGGTAGCGAGAGGATATGTTATTGTCTATACTTGTCTATTATGGACTTTGGTTGAGGTAAATATGTGGTTTTATTGACCAAGACAAAATCGAGTTCAATATCACTTTCTCAGGTTCATATAACCATTTATTCGCCGAAATAAAAGTCCTTATTCATATAATTGTTTTGTTAGATGCTAAATAATGTGTTCATCTTATTCATTAAGGAATGAAAATACAGCACAGCTACCAAGGGTCAACACCACCAGGTATGGAAAGAGGTCCTTCCGCTATGAGGGCGCCCGCATATGGAACAGCCTGCCGAACGAATTGCGTAAAGTGGAGAACTACTCCGAGTTCGGCAGACTGATCCGTAGGTGAGACGGGCCCGAATGCGGATGCACTTTATGTGTTGGTTAGCGTTTTTGGCTACCTATTTTTCCTGTTTCGTATGTGTCCTGTGCTGGCTGAAGTGTATTTTTCTCTGTTTAAAATGTAACGTACAGCTTTACGTATGGCTCTGTGCTTTTTGTCAGCTTTGTAGTTTACAATTTGATGCTTGTGTCATATGTTTATTTTCTGCAAATATGCTGTACATGCTTTATATGCTTCATATTTTTACTGTTTAACGTTTCAATATGTGTGTGTATTTTGTATTTTTGTGGGTTTTTTGTCCTTGTTATGTATTTTGTTCTTTACATGTGTTTGTCGAAATACAAGCTCTTCGTAGCTTATGTTGTATGTTTATAATATTCGACGTAAAATAAAGCTTCTGTATCTGTATCTGTATCTGTATAAAGCTTCTGTATCTGTACAGAAGAAAGGACAGCATTTGGCAGAGAGCATTGTGACGTTTTGATAAAAATGACGTCGTAAAGTGAACACTTACCTGCTGTTTCTAAATATTATAACACCGACTTAATATCACAAATTACCAGAAGAAATTGCGTTCATAGCGCCATAAACGCAATTTGATCAGAGCCATTTTAAAGCTTCCCCTCCGCTTCGAATAACATGAAACTACCGTTTAATGCAAACATTTTGGTGACGTTTGTCTGTTCCAGGAATCTCGTTTGCACTGACGAAACAAACACATCGGTATCGAAACATGTATAAATTTCTCCCTATTTCTATGTTAACAATCACATGTATTAACTTTTACTCATTCTATAATGTATACAATTATATAATTAAGTTTGCCTCATTCTACAATGTATACAATAACATTATTAACTTTGCCTCATTTTATAATGTATACAATTACATTATTAACCTTCCCTCATTCTATAATGTATACAATTACATTATTAACCTTCCCTCATTCTACAATGTATACAATTAATTGCATGTATTAACTTTCTCCGATTCTATAATCATCAACAATTGTTCAATCGTGACAAACATTGCCAATGTCGATGAAAACGATGTACTAGTATAATAAAACGTTAAACAGGTAAACGTGATACCGTAGACAAGTTCAAGGTCAGGACATTAATTTGGTAGGTGCGTTATACGAGATGCCGGGTAATCATTACTGCCGACAGACCGTGTAGGACTATTATAAAACTGGGTATATAACCTAGTTTGAATAGTTTCCCTAGCTTACTCGGCGAACAGGTACGTACATTTTATGTTAAATATAAGAATGCGACATTTAGATAGACTTTTTGCTTAATATATAGAGAATGCGTTTAACTTACTTGCTTCGGTATTCTATCCTTCAGATGTGTTTTGTTTGAACATATTGCCTAATTGTGTTAATTGTGCTTGGGGTGACCTTTATAATACATTAGGAATGTGAGATAATACAATATTATGCGATATCGTATCATGTGAATGACTGTTTTTTACACTTAACAGAATATCATAAAATTGTCTAGTTAAATATTTAAAAAAAAAACTATAATAGGAAAAAAATTGATATAGAAGTAAATGCCATGAGTTGATCGCTTCAAATAATACTGTACCTGCTCATTTTGCGGTCGCAATGGAAACAATTAGCGTTGTCTGCTTTGCATATGTACCCCACAAGAGTCCGTCCCCCAAAGGTGTACTTTACTTGGGCACTTCACCCGTGTTAGTACGTCGCTCTTTATAAAATGTTGTTTAAACCTGTTTGCATAGAATTGACTGTGTACCCACCTGAAGGCGCTCTCCATACCAAATCGTCGTCAGCGTGGATCCAGACAGTGGAGGTTAAGGTTAAGCTTCTGCATGTTGAATTTATTTTAGAGCTACTTTTGTTTGCTAGTACTCAACTTTTAGTAAAAATCGATACAATTATTTTACACATGTGCAAATCAAATCCAGCAATATTCAGCAATATTTTTTGATAACTATAATTGATTTTTCTTGTTTCTTTATCTAAGTGTGTACGTTGTTATATGTGTTTATTAAACTATGTTTTTCTATCTTACCTTGATTCTGTTCATTTTAAGATTATACTACCAGGCTGCATGTCATGAAATTTGTGTAATTGATAATTTATATCACAATATAGAAGCGATATATCGTTGTTTTGAAATATAATATTTTTCAAAAGCCTATTTTCATGTTATTGTGTTTGTGTAGCTGTTGGATAACATTCTGACAACGATTTGTATCATTGTTTTTTAAATTGAACACCATTTTCGCATGGCAATATATCGGTTTACGTATCTCAATATATTCATTCTGTATTGCAATATATTGTGATACAATCCAGGCGTATTGTGACAACCCTTCAAAACATCGGTCTCACATATAAAGTGTACTCTCCTCTTTTTGTATCTGTCTAGGTTTAAATTCTAAAAAAAAAGAAAAAATTGTGATGACCGAGTTAAAAAGCAGTGTCATTTTACTGTGATTTGTTGGCCATACAGTGTACGATGATTTTATGCTGTGGTCAAAAGATCCATGTAGTATTTAGGCCCGAGATAGCAATGCTAATTTGCACTTTGCATAAGATACATATGAAGTTATGTTGTGACCACGAAGATAATATGTTGTTATCACCAAAATATTGGGTTTGGACAACCAAGATAATATGTTGTGACAAACACGACAATAGGTTGTGACCACCAAGATAATATGTTGAGACCAACGAGATAATATGTTGTGACCAACACGATAATAGGTTGTGACCACCAAGATAATATGTTGTGACCAACAAGATAATCATAGATTATCACACTGTATTTTCAGGGTTTGTCGTGAGAACAATTTTCTCATCGCGAGTACGTGGATGAAATCGATAGGCCACCGCAGGTGGACTCGAGTTTTTTTTATCTACGCGCAAGCGATGAGAAAATTGTTCGAATGACAAACGCTGAAAATAAAGTATGATAATCTATACTTCACATATAATCAGCAAATGTTACTCATGACAGAACACAATAACAGTATATAGTTTCACCTGAAGTATTCAAATCTAATCTATATATTTAGGAAGTCTTTCTGCAAACCTATTAACATGAAATAGAACACGACCATTACACAAAGAAATCAGACCTTTCATTGTTTCAGACTAGGATATGTAACTGTTTTGTTTCTAAGCTTTCGCTATCTGGGGATTTGTTCTTGCTCATCGTGTCAGAGTTTGTCGGGTAGATTCCTGTAGGACTATATTGGAGCCATACAGTACAAAGTTGGTGTCCACAACAGAATGTGTACTGAAACCACAAGATAATGCGTTGTTATTTGGTGATATTTTTTCTGAAAAACCCCACCAAATACTACGTCAATTCTTGTAATAAGGTCCCCGTTCCACTGTAGGCAAAGTACTTGAGATTTAACTGGGTTTTTTCGTAGAATCAGTTACCAGCTCTTAATTTCGTTTCGGATATATAAACACATTGTAACTATAGTGCTATTGGGAGAGCCTATCAACAATTAAGGTAATTTAAGGACGTGCGAAACCTAAGGTGTGGACCCTGGGCTTATCCCGCTGATTATGTTTTACACTTATACAACATGCTGTTTATTTTTGTTCATTTGACATCTGTATGTTTTTGTAAAAATCCCTCAAGGTACGAATTTCTTTTCGAAAATCATTAATCAAGTCTATATTGTCATTCTGTACCAAATCAGTTTGAATTGCATAGATGAAATTCTAGCTGTGGAACGGGGATCCGTAATGGATTACAATGGTTGTCCTATCGCATTACATATACAGTAAACAGGGATGTATTTACTCACTTAAGCTTAAGTCATTTCCCTATAGTATAAAAGCGTGGGTATGCATAATAACAAGACATCATATAAGCTAGATCAGGTATATTTACCTGGTACAATTAAGTTGTCCTAATCGTTTCATGACCATGATGAGCCACGGTAGTCTAGTGGTAGGACGCCGGGCTCGTGACACAAAACTTTGAAATTGGGCCTTTTGTTTTGGTTACGTGGGTCGATTGCCAGGTACTGGTCACAGGTCGATGGTTTTCTCAGGGTACTCCGTTTTCCTCCACTACCAAAACCTGTCACATCCTGAAATGACTATAGCTGTTAATAGGACGTAAAACACTAACAAACCAAACAGATGTTCAGATATTTACTCAACAAAAAAATGAGTTACTTGTTTGTTACTATGTGGGCGTATTTAGATACAGTAGTAGTATAGTTTAGACATTATCAAGTAAGATGGTTGTCTGAAATTTTAAATAGAAAATAATTCGTTATATATGCGCGTTATGACGGGTATTGATGACACGCAAAATGCATCGTGAAAGAGCCTCATAGCGAGAGTGTGCTTCTATTTGATAGACCGTTTGTGGCGTCTCTTATAACCGTATTGGGCTTGTTCAGTGAACTTCCAAATATAATAGGATTTTAATTTACAATCTTAAAGTGCAATCACCTGTGCTTTTCCACCATGCTATCTAGTGGTGCAATGTTAAAACAATGTTACCTTTGATTTTTTTTGTATAACTAAGGTTCATGTAGTAAATTCCGTTAAGTGAATGTCAACAGTCTTCTGTTAACGCATGGAAACTGAAAATTACTCTCAATAAGCGGTGCAACTGTCCAGTCTAAGGAAAACATTCTCTTAGCATTGCCACACAACCCACTATATTTACATATGTCCTACCCATTCTCTATTAACTCTATGGAAAGTCAGTCTGCGGTTACTGGACAGTAACAAGCCTCCCAACGGACGTCATTCTAGTCATACTATTCATTTGTCACCCAGATTGCATTCATATTGGCTGTAACTGCAATCTGACAGACGTTCAATCCTTAAATTTGAACATTACCAACGGGAAAACATTTCATTTGCAAAACCACTTATGACGTAACACGTGGTTTACTTTTGACGTCATATATTAACCTTGTTCAATGAGAGTCTGTCTTGTCGCTTCGCTTCCGATAACACGGAGCAGACAAAGTTTATAGTGACGATGAGGTGTAGTCATTTGAGCGTTTGACGCAGGGGCATTCGCCATGTTATCCGAAGCGAAGTGACAAGACCCTCATTGAACAAGGTTAATCCATGATGTCATAAGTAAACCACGTGTTACGTCACGAGAGTTTTTGCTTTCATACTCAAATGAAATGCATTTCTGCTGGTAATGTTCATATAGTAGGTTGCAGTGTAAATGTAAATATATATAAATGCATTTCATTAAGTAAGTTTACATTAATATTTTACTTGACAAGTTTGGTTTCTTTTGTGATATGTACTGCTGAGTTGTTGACTTTAATTTTTGTGTAATTTGATATTGCTATCATCCAAATTTTTCTCATCAAATTTCGTTATCAAATGTTTTCACTATATGGGGCTTTATATGATATTTACAAACATTTGCGTTGCTGCTTATGGACTTGTTTACGAAATACAACATCACTAAAAGAAAACAAAAACAGAGAAACATATCACAGTGGATGATATTTACGCTTCGCTGCAAATGTTGTCAGTTCTATTGAAACTGTACCTGTTGCGATCTTAAGTACATCTGGTCCTTGTTGGGTTTTTTTCATAATGGTCAATGAAGCAAAACGTCTGTACTATCAAGATCGACCTATGCATTCCTTTCAGGTTCTGAATATCTTCCCCGACGCTAGAATCACGCTCTATGACACTAACACAATGTTAGATATACTAGGAGCATTGAAATCGACACTTGGATCATGTTACACATAAAAGTATAGTCATCTTAACATGATACAGATGTATTAAAAGAACAACATCAATTTACGTTAATTTATTTTATGCATTAATAATAATTTAACTGAAGTCAACGGCTCATTTTTGATAGTAATGATACTCTTATACATGCATTTTTCTCTTTACATGCGTTTTTTATTAAAGAAATCCATGGATAATAACAGGAAAATAAGCCTGTTTGACATTTGTACAATTTCACACGTTTATACACAGTAAATCACGATGAAGCCACCTCGATTATCGAGTATAGGTATTCCCCTACCTGTGACGTGGACGACGAACCATCAATCTGAGAAATGGCAGATTTATAGGAAGACATTTTAATTGTTAATAGCTTCTGATGTGGTACAGCCTTCCGTTTACGAGCTTGACGCATATTAGGACTTTATATACTAGATCCTATCGAGTATCAGTATAGATATACTCCCATACATTTTATAACCGTCATATATACCATTTTTCTGAGGAGACATTGATTTTATTGACAGGTTCTGTTTCCATTCCGATCAGTGCGCTAGTCAGGAGGCTGAATGTGCTGTGTTGAAACGCACCAAGGTAAGATTTTAGTTTACAAATTCTCCCTTAACCCACATAATTCTCTCTCTTTTTTTCCCGTTGATAATTCTGCAGTCATCCCCTGGTTATGATTAATTTCCAAGGGTATGACAGATATAATGTCAAAAGATACAATAACATGACGTCACGGGAACAATAAGATATGACGTTAAAATCATATCTCGACAGGAGAAAACCTATGCAAACCAGGATAAATTTGTTTACAGTTGTGTGAAAAATATTGTTTTCAACAAAAGTATTGAAACGATGGAAAAAAGGAATCTTTTTCTATCCTGAGGGTGTAACAGAGAAATCTTCAAACGTTGTGGTGATTAATTTAGTTATCTAACGCTATGTAGATATTCGGGTTACACTACTCGTGTATGAGACTTCTCCGTCACACTCTCAAGATAGTGGAAAATCATATTATTCTGTACATGATATTGTGTAGATATCTCTTTTATTTTCACCACAGTCAACAGATAATTGCAAACAAATTTATATCTGAAATTTAATGAAATCATCGCTAAACACCAAATGATTACTAAAACGTAATTCACTCTCTCGTGTTCTGATTTCATTTACGACTAAAGGAACGCCAGCATTTTGAGGCAATTACTTTTCTCAACTGACATTACGAACAAGTGATGCGTATGCTGATATTTTACGTATAGTAGTAGAAAATAGCATAGGATACAAGCGAATCCGCCGGGTTTTTAGCACTAGTCGACTTATACGATCATTAAGTGAATGAAGCAGGCCGTTTTTCTCTCTATAGTTCGTGAACCAGACGTGAATAACCCCCAGTTCCATAAATTCATCAACAATGTAAATAATGTTATAATCTAGCGATGAACATCTGTGTTGTCAACCTGTATGAATCGTGATGTTCCTACATTAATATGTGTGAAATTAGTTGAAGCAGTTTTCTTAATTCATCATTAAGAAAAGGATTGAAGTAGTTTTCATAATGAAATATAATTGCCATTATCTTTTATTAATGGATTTAATGGATTTAACACAATTTTAGTATACGTTTTTGTACATAATCATAATGAAGTTATATAAGTTAAGTTTATTTGTGGATTTTTCATAAGAACAATATAATGCGTTGTTTAATTTTGTATGTCGTACTTACTTTATTGTGTTGTTTCCGGTGATATGCCGTACTTACTTTGTGTTGTTCGATTGTGTATGTCGTACTTACTTTATTGTGTTGTTTCCGGTGATATGCCGTACTTACTTTGTGTTGTTTGATTGTCTATGTCGTACTTACTTTATTGTGTTGTTTCCGGTGATATGCCGTACTTACTTTGTGTTGTTTGATTGCGTAAGTCGTACTTACTTTATTGTGTTGTTTCCGGTGATATGCCGGACTTACTTTGTGTTGTTTGATTGTGTATGTCGTACTTACTATGTGTTGTTTGATTGTGTATGTCGTACTTACTTTATTGGGTTGTTTCCGGTGATATGTCGTACTTACTTTGTGTTGTTTGATTGGGTATGTCGTACTTAATATGTGTTGTTTGTTTGGGTATGTCGTACTTACATAATGTACTATGTGTTGTTTGATTGTGTATGTCGTACTTACTTTATTGTGTTGTTTCCGGTGATATGCCGTACTTACTTTGTGTTGTTTGATTGTCTATGTCGTACTTACTTTATTGTGTTGTTTCCGGTGAGCTGTCGTACTTACTACGTGTTGTGTGCGGTGATATGTCATATTTACTATGTGTTGGTTCCGGTGATATGTCGTACTTACTATGTGTTGTTTGATTGGGTATGTCGTACTTACTATGTGTTGTTTGGTTGGGGATGTCGTACTTACATAATGTACTATGTGTTGTTTGCTTTGATATGCCGTACTTACTATGTGTTGTTTGCGGTGATATGCCGTACTTACCATGTGTTGTTTGGATGGGTATGCCTTACTTACTATGTGTTGTTTGATTGTGTAAGTCGTACTTACTTTATTGGGTTGTTTCGGTGATATGTCGTACTTACTTTGTGTTGTTTGCGGTGATATGCCATACTTACTATGTGTTGTTTGGTTGGGTATGCCTTACTTACTATGTGTTGTTTGATTGTGTAAGTCGTACTTACTTTATTGGGTTGTTTCGGTGATATGTCGTATTTACTTTGTGTTGTTTGGTTGGGTATGTCGTACTTACATACTGTACTATGTGTTGTTTGCTTTGATATGCCGTACTTACTATGTGTTGTTTGCGGTGATATGCCGTACTTACTATGTGTTGTTTGGATGGGTATGCCTTACTTACTATGTGTTGTTTGATTGGGTATGCCTTACTTACTATGTGTTGTTTGGTTGGGTACGTCGTACTTACTATGTGTTGTTTGATTGGGTATGTCGTACTTATTATGTGTTTTTTGATTGGGTACGTCGTACTTACTATGTGTTTTTTGATTGGGTATGTCGTACTTACATACTGTACTATGTGTTGTTTGGTTGGGTATGTCGTACTTACATACTGTACTATGTGTTGTTTGCTTTGATATGCCGTACTTACTTTGTGTCGTGTGCGTTGATATGTCGTACTTACTGTGTGTTTTTTGCGGTGATATGCCATACTTACTTTGTGTCGTTTGCGGCGATCTTTCGTACTTACTATGTGTTGTTTGCTTTGATATGTCGTATTTACTATATTGTATTGTTTGCGGTGATATGCCGTACTATCTATGTGTTGTTTGCTTTGATATGTCGTATTTACTATATTGTATTGTTTGCGGTGATATGCCGTATTTACTTTGTGTCGTGTGCGGTGATATGCCGTACTTACTATGTGTTGTTTACGGTGATATGCCGAACTTACTATGTGTTGTTTACGGTGATATGTCGTACTTTCTATGTGTTGTTTGATTGGGTACGTCGTACTTACTATGTGTTGTTTGCTTTGATATGTCATATATAGCACGTGTTGTGTGCGGTGATATGCCGTATTTACTTTGTGTCGTGTGCGGTGATATGCCGTACTTACTATGTGTTTTTTGCGGTGATATGCCGTATTTACTTTGTGTCGTGTGCGGTGATATGCCGTACTTACTATGTGTTGTTTACGGTGATATGCCGTACTTACTTTGTGTCGTGTGCGGTGATATTTCGTACTTACTATGTGTTGTTTGATTGGGTACGTCGTACTTACTATGTGATGCTTGCTTGATTATTTCGGACTTAGTATGTGTTGTTTGTTTGATTAATCCGTTTGAATTGTGTGTTGTTTATATGATATGTCGAAATAACTATAAGCTGTCCATCTTGATATGTTGTGGATATTTCGTTGGGTTACTTAAATATGTCGCATTTATTACTAGATATTATCTCGGTACGATGTCCTTATCTGATATGTCGCATTTGCTATATGTTGTTTACCTAGCTACAGGTGTATATACTACTTTTGATGTGTCGCATTTATTATGTGTTTACTCGATACGTTCATATCATATGTGTGTTTATCTGATCTATATATGTTGTTAACTTGCATGCGTTTTTTGCTTACTAGATACGTTGTTCGTTATTCGTATCATGTGTTGTAATAACGTTTTGTTGCTTACTAGACATGTTGTTCGTATCATGTGTTGTAATAACGTTTTGTTGCTTACCAGATACGTTGTTCGTATCATGTATTGTAATAACGTTTTGTTGCTTACTTAATACGTTGTTCGTATCATGTGTTGAAATAACGTTTTGTTGCTTACTAGATACGTCGTTCGTATCTTGTGTTGTAAAAACGTTTTGTTGCTTACTAGATACGTTGTTCGTATCATGTGTTGTAAAAACGTTTTGTTGCTTACTAGACACGTTGTTCGTATTATGTGTTGTAATAACGTTTTGTTGCTTACTAGATACGTTGTTCGTATCATGTGTTGTAATAACGTTGTGTTGCTTACTAGACACGTTGTTCGTATCATGTGTTGTAATAAGGTTTTGTTGCTTACTAGACACGTTGTTCGTATCATGTGTTGTTTATCTGATCTATATTTGTTGTTAACTTGCATGTGTTGTAATAACGTTTTGTTGCTTACTAGATACGTTGTTCGTATCATGTGTTGTAA